>NC_134485.1:74333314-74356440 GCF_040206685.1 Ascaphus truei | reverse complement strand
ACACAAGTACTTGTGAGATAATTCATTGTGTTAGATCGCATCTTTACGAGGGGTTTTAAGGGCATATCATTTTTTTAACAGCAACATCATGGATCTTCGTAATGGATCCCCCCATAAAATGTGTTTCCAGACTAGAAATATATGCTGTAGACTACACTGTTTGGTTGGTCCTTTGTTCAGAATCTTTAGCCTACCAGCAAGGCAGGTTTTGGGAAAAAGAAAATCATGTACAGGGAAGAAGAGATTATGTAGACAAGGAAGACGCTGAGACCTACCCATGATCGTTCAGCATTATAATTATTTTTGTAAACATCAAGACTAGATTCATTATGTATAGCACACACCTACACTGCTTGATTGGTCTCCTCTTCTAAGACAAAGGAAAGATGCAATCCCTCCACAAATGTTGGTAAGAGAGAAATATGTAGAGAGCTCTAAAACATTAATTTGGTACCCGGTGGAGCACAAGGAGATAAGGTGAATTACACAAGATTGCAAAGGAATCATCCAGGTATTCAACATTACAGAGGCAATGACGTGGGACTTATACTATTTCCTTCTCCCACATTACTTTGTCCTTTACAGCTTGAGCCATTATTTTTCAATAGGATAGCAAATATGTCGTATTTGCCATTGCAAATGTGATGTCTATTTCAGTTATTAAACTTTTATTGAGGGAAGCAGAGTTAATTGAGGTGAAGAGACCTATGTAAGCTCATACACAGACAACATCATTGAAAAACAACCTGTCAAATAGTAAATATTGCTTTTTGGTTAACTCCATGAGTGCCAAGGGGCTGACCTCGAGGGGTTAAATTATTTCTGCATTTTTATCAGCACTTCTGTGATTTTGCTTTACCACGCTAGAAAATAAAACAATGTCCAAGTAACATTTAGCAAGTACAAATACGCTTCAAGGATCATCTTATTTGAAGGTTTACATGTTATTGCTAATAATGTGAACAATACATTCATGCTGCTATATACAGTTCCAACACTAATTTATGTCTTTTCTTGTGTGTGTATAAACTAAGGCAATAGAAGAGAACCCTCTCGCCTCCCAGAAATAAACAGATGTGACCCATGTAACAACTACAGAACCATATTGATTGCTTAGCAGTGAACTCCCTGGAAGTGTGAGAAGCTGTTTTGTCAGTATGAGCTTGTGACATTACAGTAAATAAACCTAAAGAGCAAATAGCACCTTCAGTGCTGCAAATGCCTCCAGAATTGGAGTGGTTAACCCAGGGGTGCGCAACTCCAATCCTCAGGTGTCCCCCCAACAGGCCAGGTTTTCAGGATATTCCAGTTTCAGCACAAGTGGCTCAATCGGAGGCTCTGTCGAAGATCTGTGCTGAGGCAGGGATTGATTGAGCCACCTGTGCTGAAGCCGGGATATCCTGAAAACCTGACCTGTTGGGCGGGGGGATGGGGTGCCTTGAGAACTGGAGTTGAGCACCTCTGGGTTAACCCATTCACTACCATCCACAGAAAGCCCCCACCTAATTTGCACTCTTATCCACATAGATAGTAATTGGATCGTACAATATGTCCTAAGACCAAATGTCTTGATGAATCGCCACTAGGAGATAGAAGTGAAGAAACGGAGCGCTGACCAAAGCAGATATCACAAGGTGGCCCCGTAAAAATATATATTTATTAAAGTCTCATGGACATACAAATGCACACACCAACATGTTTCACGCTCCAAGTGCGCTATTTCAAGGCAGGCACTGAAGAGGATTAAGGTACTGGCATTGGGCTTATACTCATATTCATTCAGTCCCTTATATTGCCTTGGATGTGCCTTGTTATAGTGTTTATAGCCATCATTGTGAGTACTGCTGGATGTCTCACTAGGCCAGGGGGGCGCAAACTTTTTTCCCTGCGCCCCCCTACCGGCAGTCACCTCACCCCCGCGCCCTCACCCCCACTAACCTAGGCCCCCGGCGTCATGACGTCACGTTGCCATAGCAACATGATGTCACATAACCGCGTTGCCATGGCGACGCGTGTGGAGCCAAGGTAAGTAAAGGTTTACAGAGGCCCTGCGGCTCCCCCGGCACTTCATTTAAGTGCCTTCGGGAAGCGTGCGGGGCCTCGGTAAACCCTGCGCCCCCCCGCAGGCAGTCTCGCGCCCCCCAGTTTGCGCACCGCTGCACTAGGCTATGGACTTTTTGACTTTTCTGTATTATATATCACTGCCTCAGATGCCTGCCTAAACCCCATTGAAAGCCGTCCAACTGGCAAATGTCATACTGCATTAATGTGCTTGGGAGGGTCTGATTAGCTGAGCACCATCTTCTGGACTTTACTTGAATCGCCACTAGTATTAGCTATGAATATTGTAGATATGCAGTCACTGAAACAGGTAAGTAGATACCTATAAGAATGAGCACATACAGTAGATTGAAGACACATATACAGTGCTAAATAAAAAATGATCTTATTCCAAACTAAATACATACTTCCCAGTATATAACGATGTGCTAAAACATATCTAAAAATACAGCAAGAGGGGGCTAATAAATACCCTATTATCACGGGAATAACTATAACAGCTAAAAGGCCAGATCCCCAGTGGTCACTGCAGCACGCACTACGGCGTACGCGCCACACACAACAGCACAGCCTTCTATGGGGCAGACCCCAGTGGCCGTGTGTGTGTGGGCGCGCAAAGCACAAAGACGCGTACGCTGGCAGGGAAGACAAGAATTTTGTCTTCCTGTGATGCGATCACGTGGCAGCCAATGGAAGGGCAGATATGCCCCACCAAGGCCACGCCCTCCCCAGTCACGCCTCTGCGCGTCCCATCGCTCCCCTAGAGATGCCGATCGTGACTTTTAACTGTGCACGCGCCGTCATGTCGCCAGGCACGTGTGCAGTAAATACTGGGGCCGTAGCCTTATGTTACAGGGCAAATGGAAGTCGTGTAGAACAGGGGTGCACAAACTTCTTGAGCTGCGCCCCCCTGCCCGGCAGCCGCAGCGTTTGCGCCCAACAACTTCAAGGACTCAGTGTGAAATGACTTCACGGGTCATGTGACGTCACGTGACCCCACCGCGTCATTTGACGAGTGTTGCCATGGCGACGCATCACGTCACATGACCCAGCGGTATCAAATGTTGCGATGGCGACGCGTCGCTGAAGACCCGGCAGAGAGCGGGTAAGGGAGTTACAGAGGCGTCACGCCCCTCCCCGGCATTTAATTTAAATGCCGTGGGGAAGAGGGCGGGGCCTTTGTAACCACCGCGCCCGCCTAGAAATTCTCGCACCCATGGTGTAGAATATCCAACAGGATCTATTTTCTGATAAGGCTGATTGTAATAGGTTGAGTAATAATGGCTACTATCAACAACAGCGAGTGATATAATAGCTGGATAGTACCCCACACTAATATGGTTAGTAAAAATACAGGTAGACAGTACTGTAGATAGATGGGAAGTTAATAGGACAGACAAAAACCTAGTATGTCATGTGTTTGCCAGATATATCATAAAGAGTCGTGTACCATCAATTCACATAGCGGTATAAATATCCCCGCTACATCCCCTGTAGATTTATGTCCAGGGAAGTCATAGGACATAGATGTACATTAATATCTGCACTCATCTATAAGAGAATAAAGTGCCACTGCATATAGTGAGCCATCAACTAAGGCCTCCTCCATCGTGCAAGATACGGAGCGTGCTACATAGCTTGTGTTAAAACGTGTGTATTCCAAAGTGCATGGCCATAGTGAGCGCGAGCTTGCACGTGAGATACAAGGATATCAAAAGCAGAGGAGACAAACTTGTTTGCTATTGCAACGAGATAGCCTGGTCATGTGAGGGGCTAACAGCCAATTAAAATCTAGTAAGCTATTCTGCCTAGATACTGTTCAAATTACTTTTTGTCAGTTGTGTTTGCATGCTGTGACAACTCAACTATTGAAAATTTGATTTCTGGGGTTTACAAACGTGAACCTTGAATTCATACCATGACAGAAATATGTTAATTTCTGGAGAGAAATTTGTGATATAGTGTACAATGCTTATTTCAATGCATCATATTTAATTTAAAAAAATGGTAGTGTACAATGCTTATTTCATTGCATCATGTTTTTATAAAAAACATGTTTGTAGTGTACAAAACTTAATGCATTGCATCATTTTATATATATATATATATATATATATATATATATATATATATATACAGTGTTCGACAAACCTATACATTTGCTCGCCCCGGGCGAGTGGATTTAACCCCCGGGCGAGTAAATATTGGCCCAAGCAGCACACGTTTGGTACTAGGTGGCGAGTAGATTTTTTTGTGTGGCGAGTAGATTTTTGGGTGATTTGTCAACCACTGTGTGTGTGTGTATATATATATATATATATATATATATATATATATATATATATATATATATATTTTTTTTTTTTTTTAACAAGGTATGTTGTGTATATAAATGTTTGCAGAATACTTCTGTAAATTGCATGGCATTATGCATTTTATTATTTGCTAAAGGCGTGTTCTCATGCATGACACTTCCTTGACACGCCCCCCACATCATGACCTCACCCACTCTCTCGCTCACTTCCTAAAACCTACAGTCCACACATCGCCGGAGAGGAAAGCTCGCGCGAGGCAAGAAGCACTGTAGCACTGTAGCACTGTAGCACTGTAGCACTGTAGCACTGTAGCACTGTAGCACTGTAGCACTGTAGCACTGTAGCCTAAGGCCTCGTTCAGGGTGCCAGAGGCAGGAGTTGGAGTGCGGGCGGTCGCGTGTGTGAGCGGCAGTCTGCTGGGCGATGTGTGCACATCAGCCCCAGCAGACTTTTTCAAGAGTTAAGGAGGCGGGGAGGAGGCGGGGCTACAGACAGCAGCTTAGGGATCGGAGTTGCTGTCTTGAAATCATTCTCAAGAATGATTTCATTGGCTGCCGAGGTACCAGTGACGCTGCTGCAGCTTCAAAAAACAACTTGGGTTGTTTATTGAAACTGTAGCCAGCGTCAACTCCGTACTTCGGAGACAGGGCAGCTGCTACCCTGACAACCACAATTCCCTTTCAATACATTGTTTCAGAAGGCAGCTCGCACGTAAGCACGCCCTCCCTCTGAAGCCAGCACCCTGAACGAGGCCTAAGGCTAAGGCCCCGCTGCCTCAGTCAGCGCTCCCGCACTGCAGACAGGCGGCATGCTGAGAGGCAATTGACCGCTACCTGCGGTCTGTAGGGAGCGAGAGGGGGCGTGGTTTGAGCGGAGGGTCCGTTCGTCTTTGTCTTTTGTCACACAAATTGTATTTGTGATGGTGATGTTTTTAATTAAAAATCAAAACACAAAGAAGTGTGACTTAGAACGCACGTGCACGACACTAATATATTTATACTAACTGTGAATTCCGCGTGTGTGACTCTGTGTGTATGTGTGTAACTCTGTGTGAAAAACAAAAACAAAAGATATAATGCTCACTAAATCAAATGGTGTAATAGTAATATGGTTGTGCCTAAACCGTCAAGATTGACGGTGGGTGCAACTGATGAGCTGAATATACTAGAATTAACTACAGCTGAGAAGTGAAGACATATTTATTGCCACCACTTAGCAACTAGAAGCTCATTTTGGAAGTGCACTCCTAGGTATTAAAACTTAACATTTAATAGGTCAATAGAATAAAATAAGTTCTTAACATAGAGTGATAATATTAACTACATATAATGTACTGTGGCGGGAGGGAGTGAGGAGATGATAGATAGCCAAGGTATATAGTAAAGTATGCTGATGCCTAATAGTACTTTAGCAAAAGCAGTGATACCACTTTGGCTTTAATTGGGGAGTGGGTTGCTCAGCTGTAGAAGCTCAGAAATGCTTGCCCTATATGTGAGTATTGTGCGTCATGTGGCGTAGCGTACCGAGCACCCAACCTGTATTGATAAATAGCCCAAGTCAGTGTCCTACTCCTAAGTTTAATATATAAGCTGTTAGATATAATCACTGTATGTGCAACTCAATGACAGGTTGGTGGTACGTGGATTGATTCTGCGCCCAATGACGTTTGACAATCACTCTACATAGATTGTATAACAGGACAGCTATTAGTGATAAAAAACCAGAAAAGACTGATACTGAACACTCTGCTAATTATTGAAGCAGTAAATAAATTATTACTGTGGTTATTAAACAAGCCGTCAATATATAATCAACACTGTGAACACTTGTACTCAGCAAAATACCTGTGCAAAAAACCTTCTACCAACTCATAGAACAATTCATGCATGAATAGGTGTCTATGCATAGCAGATGCTGGCAGGCTAACAGTAATGATGTTAAATATCAGATAAATCGCAACGATTTGCAGTAACAATGATGTCTGTTAGCTACAAGGTAAGGTGACACATTGAATCACAGTATAGAGACAGGCTTCAGCAAAGAACCACTGAGTGAACAGGACCTGGTTAAGCCTGGATACGAGCGCGTTAAAATGAGCACCAGCAGAGAGCATAGACATAAAGTAACAATACTACCAGTCTCTCTCAGATCCCTCGCGCTGACGTCACCACGCCAAAAACGCCCTACGCGTTTCCCTCCTTGACGGAGATTCTTCAGGGGCGAGTGATAACCAGCTGATTGCGGAAGCGTGTTATATAGCGTCATCGGTTGCCATAGCAACCCGCGGGCCAATGAAAGGCTTGCGCAACGCTTATACCGATCAGTAGGGAACTGTATGTTAGAACAGCGGTTAATAAAGATGTACACACTAATTTCAAACAATACTATAAGGTCTAAAAAAGGGTTTAAAAGAGTCACCAGCATATGGGGCAATGGCTCATGCATGAAGGCGTCTATGAGGCTTATGAACCTATGCCGATGTGGCAGATACTGAATAGCAATTCTGTGATATGTGGTAAAGCTTAATCATTGCAGGCTGAAGGTATTCAAACATGTACTGGATGAAATGCATATTTAACTATACTTAGTCCATGATCAAAGGAATACTTGCTTACTTGCCAGTAAATTAGGGAGAGTGTGCAATAAATAACATATGGATTATAATTATTTAAATGAGACATTTTATGTAAACATGATGTCAACTCAACTGATGATCAAATAAATGGAGTGTATGTAAAACCCTCGTTTAACCCTTGAGGATACAATGTTTTTAACTTGTATATCCATTCAGCCTCACGTTTTAATAATCTGTTGTTTATGTCACCACCACGTATATTGTTTTTAAGGTGGTCAATGCCTGTAAAAGATAGGCACTTAATATCTCCCTGGTGCATATTATTTACATGGCGTGCAACTGGTGTTTCTAATTTATTGTGGACAGAGTTTATATGTTCGAGTACTCGTTTTTTAAACTCCCTGATAGTTTTGCCAACATATCTGAGGCCACACTCACAACTGATCAAATATATTACATTGATGGTTTTACAGCTTATGTAGTGTCTAATATCAAAAATTGCTGATTTATCATGAGCCAAGAAGGATTTGGCAGGGTTGATGTATTGGCATGCTTTGCAGTTCTGGCACTTGTGCATGCCCTTTGGTGGAGGTGTTAACCAGGTCGATAATGTAGGGCGTTTAAAATGACTATGCACAAGACCATCCTGCAAATTAGCAGATCTCCTGCTAGTGATACTTGGAGTACTTTTTAGTATTTTAACAAGGTCATCATCAGATCTTAAGATGTACCAATGTTTCATAAAAATCTTCTTGATCTCATGCCACCTATAATTATAGGTTCCAATGCAGCGAACCTGTGTATTGGGTGGTTTCAAATTTGGGCCCAGTAATTGTGCTCTGTCACTGTCTCTAGCGCGATGATATGCGTTTTTCAATGTAGACATTGAGTATCCCTATTTAAGAACCGCTCTTTCAGGTCCTGAGCCTGTGTGTGAAATTCTCTTAAAGTGGAACAATTACGGCGTAATCGCAGGTATTGTCCAATGGGGATACTGTTGACTAGAGATGGAGGGTGGTGGCTGGTAGCCGCCAGAAGACTGTTTGTGGCCGTCTTTTTTCTAAAGATTGTGGTTTGCACATTGCCATCTGGGTCCTTGCTTATTTTCAAGTCCAAGAATGTTATCTCAGTTGCATTGTACTCAAAAGTCAATTTTAGGTTCAAATCATTAACATTCAATAGAGACACAAATTCAACCAATGTAGTGACTGGACCATGCCAGATCAACAGTATGTCGTCTATGAAACGAATCCACAAATCAATATATTGTGTATATTGTGCAAATCTGTCACTGAACACATATTGATCTTCCCACCAGCCCAGGTACAGATTAGCATATGTTGGTGCACAGGAGGTGCCCATCGCTGTTCCCTGGGTCTGGTGGTAGAGTGTTCCATCAAATAGAAAGAAGTTGTGACATAGGACAAATTGCAGAAGGTCTATCATGAATTTATTGTGTTCATTGTAACTGGAACCCCTTGTAGAGAGAAAATAGCTACATGCTTTAACACCATTAGAATGGATGATGCTGGAGTAGAGAGATTCCACATCCAGTGTTGCAAACAGGGTTTGACAATCACAGTTAATTCCATCAAGTCTCCGTAGGGTGTCTTTCGTGTCCTTAATGTGGGATGGCAAGTTGGTTACGAAAGGACGCATGATTTGATCCAAATAGACACTACAGTGTTCAGTAAGATTATTGTTGCCAGAGACAATAGGCCTACCTGGCGGTCTTTTTTGATCTTTGTGAATCTTAGGCAAAGTATAAAATGTTGCCACTGTAGGTGTCTTTGGTAACAAATAATCATGCTCATTTTTGTCTATAATGTTGTTGGTAAGGGCATTGTTCAAGATAGATTGAAGATCTTTTATGAACCTTATTGTTGGATTATGGTCCAATATCTTGTATGTTGTTTTATCTTTAAGGATGCGTTGGCACTCCTTCACATAAAAGTCAGTGTCCATTACAACAACATTACCACCCTTATCTGAGGGCTTGATTGTGATTTCTTGATGGGTCATTAGTTCCCTGAATGCCACATTTTCTTTTTGTGTGATGTTGTATCGCATGTGTTTTTTAATTTTCATTTTCTCTAAGTCCCTGGTAACTAGGTTGGTAAAGACCTCAACCTGGGGACATAATGACATGAAGGGGGTAAATTTGCTTTTCGGTTTACAACTTGAAAATGGACCTTCTCTTTTGTCAGGCGGATTTTCGTTATCATCTAATAGTGACATAAGGTTCTGGACATTAGTCTGATCAGATGCAGCAAGGCCAATAGTATCTACTTCACGTCTAGATTTTTTAGCGTGAAACTTGTGCAGAAGTAGTTTACGGGAAAACAAATTTAGGTCCTTTACCCACTCAAAGAGATTAAAATCTCTGGTGGGTGAAAAGGATAATCCCTTCTCTAATAAGGAGATATGATCATTAGTTAGATTTATTTTTGAGAGATTAAAGATCTTCAATTTCCCATCTTCTACTGCTGTAGAATTTATTTTCTGCGTTGGCCTTTGCCTGCTTTTTCCTTGTCCTTTTGTCTTTTTGTTATTGCCCCCTCGTCTTGTTGGTCTCTTACGAGGGGGTATTCCAAAAAAGCAATAGTAGTAGTATCAGTTGGAGATATCCCACTTGTAGAGGGAGAGGGGGCAGATGTTCTGGTTTCAGAACCGCTAGCTGTTTCAGACTCAGAATTCTCAGCCTCTGAGGAAGAGTAATTGATTGTGGTCTGTCTTCTCTTTTGGGATTTTTTATAACTGTATACCTGATGTAAACTATAATCTAAAGCATCCCTCTGAAATTTTCTGTTTCCTTTCTTTTATTTCATTTCTGAACTTATCAACCTCTCTTTGGAGTTTAGATTCCATATCATCAAAGTCTTTGTGGGATCTGAAGTCATCTAGTTTGCGTAATTGTATATCCAACTCTTTTTGTATATTTAATAACCTTGTCTGTTGAGTTTCAACCAATAATTTGATCAAAGATTGGGAACAAGTTGTTAATATTTTTTCCCATTGCTGTGTGAACTCAACAGTGGTTATATGATACGCTGGAGAGAGACCTATCCGTAAGCCCCGTGGAATCATATCTTGTGTATCATAATTCTGCAAACTAGAGATGTATGTGTGTGTATGTGTGTATGTGTGTGTGTGACTGCATGAATGTGTGTGACTCTGCCTGTATGTGTGTGTGACTCTGCATGTGACTGACTGTGTGTGTGACTGTGTGTGTGTGTCAGCACTGGGATCTCGGGGACGCGGCTCTTTCGCTCTCTCACTGCCCAGTGTTCCCGGCTCATCTTCTCCCCCTCGGTTAGTGGCGCGCATGCACAGAGGCCCGCGGCCATGCGCAGACGCCCACGGCCATGCGCATAGGCTCGCAGGCGTTAGTGCGCATGCGTGCTGGAAGAGGGGGGAGTGCCAATGTACTTGGTGGACAAGGACGGTAACCTCCTCTTCTGCGCATGCGCAACGGGCGCACACCCATTAGAGCGTGATGTCCCTTTTGTGACGGTTTTTCGTTACAAGGCAATGCATTTTTTCCCATGAAAACCCTGTAGGCGCCAGAAAACTCTGTAGGTGCAAAACAAAACAAGCGCAGTTGGTATCTGCGTGGCTTTAAGGAAATCAAATCAAGCTATAATGGTTGATACCCCTTGCCCAATGTGGAAACATTATTCTCAGAGTTGCATAGGGCTACTGTGTGTTCTTGCCTGGATGTTGCTTCCACTTATCATCAAGTGGAAGTGACACTAGAAATTAGAAACCTTACATGTGGCTCAGTCAATGACTGCACCACCTGTTCTGAAGCAGGGATATCCTGTAACCCTGACCTGCTGGTGGCCCTTGAGAAATGGAGTTGGCCACTCCCTATCTACTGTAACCTACTGTGTTGATCCACTTTATATAAAATGATTGGTCTAGCAAGGTGATGTTGTGTAACGAGTGCTCACCACAAACAGGAAGGGACCGCGAAGCTGAGGTGGGGATAGTGATATACACCGACCTACAACCGCGTAACCGCGTCCGGAGTGCAGAGTGGAGGTCGTGTAGCCGGGTCAGGGTGGGAGAGGTCAGAATAGTTGTGATTCTTGCTGTGGTCTAGGACTGGAGAAGTCGGATGGTCGTTGTGTGTAGCCGGGGTCCAGGAGTAGAGAAGGTGGGAGTCCAAATACAAGTCTAGGTCAGGGGTCAGAGAAGGCAGCGGTCCGGGTACAAGCTGAGGTCAAAGGTAACAGAGAATCGAGGCAGAATACAAGAGCGGAAGCAGGGCAGCAGGAGGCTTGAAGCAAGCACTTGAAACGTAAACAAAGTTTATGCTCAGCAAATCTGCCTACTGCACCGACACACTTTATTCGAGCAAATACCCAGTATGTACCTGGCAGATACCTGGAATGCGCCGCTCCTCACCTCTGACAAGCCCCGTTGCATTTGCCTTCCCAGCCTGGGTTCATGCCTGGCTGACGGGCGGCTGATCTGTTAAATGATAATGATTAGGATTTAATAGGCTGCAATGCTTCGCGTGTCTACCAGATGGCATAAATTCATGAATTGTAATGCAGTATATATATATATATACTGTGCAGTATTGCAGCCAGCGGGAATAAAATACTTCAATCCCTGCCTGGAAAATAACGCAATGCACTCGGGCAGAAAACAGTCACAAACCTCAATACACCGGGTATACCCGAATTCGTGGGACTAGCCGAGCTCGAATAAAGTGTGTCGCCAGTGTATAGGCTGGTTGAGCATATAAAGAACAGCGAGCCAATGGGAAGGCTGCAGGCATTGAGTCATCACTGATAGACTGTGTACTGATTGGCAGGGGCGGAGTGTATCGCAGCGGTGGAGTAATTAATGTTGTTAACCCCTCGAGTGCCCCTGGTAATGCGTCATGGTTGTGTAGGTGAGACAGTAAAGTCCACCGTTGCGTTACTGGGACGCGGCGCGGGGGCGGAGCTTAGGTCCAGTCTTGGCAGGAGTACTGCGGCGCTTGTGCGAGGGGTGTCACGGGGCGCGTCACGGGGCGGATCCGACGTCCAATCCTTACATGTTATGGCTGAACTTCAATCTTTATTTTCAGTTGAGGGTGCACCAGCAGTTTGGAAAGACTGTGTACTTTGTGAAAGCAATAGTCAGAAAAAACAAAGACCGCCAGAACTTTATTGGTGGGCAGGTATTAACAAACACGTAGAACACGCAATCGGATCTTGCTTAGTACATCAAACAAATAACAAGGCAACTGTTACACACCCGGAACCACTACAGCCATTACCATGGCCAGATGGCCCATGGGATAAAGTAGGCATAGACTGCCGGCTTGCAATTGTAATTGTTGATTATTACAGCAAATGGCCAGAGCTAGCATTTACTTCAAGTGCCACAGTAGCAGCTTTCATACAATTTAGGCAAATGGTCTTTACAATGAAGGATCTCTTTATGAAATTGTTTCTGACAATGGTGCTCAACTTACATCTGTGCAGTTTAAGGACTATTGAGATGAAATCAAATGAAACATCCATGCACTTTCTATATACTACTGTCAAGCAAATTGAATAGTTGAAAGATTTAGAGTGTTAAATAAGGCTATTCGGGCTATATCGTGGTACTCCACATGCGGGGCTGCCGACAGGAGGGGGACAGCCAGGACTGCTATCCTGGGCCCGGTGCAGGCCTAAAGCATGTCACAGAGAGAGGCTGAAAAACGTGAGCAGGAAGAGCTACATCAGGGGAAGAAAAAAACACATGAAAGGGAAGAAGACATATAGAAAGGAAGAGAGAAAGACACAAAGAGAAAATAAAGTAGAAGAGAAATACATAAGAGGGAAAATAAAGACATGAGGGAGGACGGGGAAAGAAAAGAGTAAAAGACGCTGGCGAGAAGATAAATCAGATTGCTAAAGGGAGGGTGACAATGAAGGGGAAAAATGGAAAAGACATGGGGGGGAGAGAGAGCGAGAGAAACATGGGGGGGATTAAATAAAGAGAATGTCAGAAATAGGGAAACAGAAGAGATTGAGACATGGGGGTGTTAAAAATAGAAGGAAAGCATGTGTGAGAAAAGAGAAGGGGGAGGAAAAAGACATGAGAGAGAAATAAAATAAATACATGAGGGAGAACAGATAGAATGATGTGAGGGAGAGGAGAGACATGCTGGGGGGGTGGAGAGAGACATGCGGAGGGGGGTGGTAGAGAGACATGCTGGGGTGAGAAGAGAGAAAAACTTGCTGGGGAAAAGAGGAGAGATGCTGGGAGAGCAGAGACATTCTGGGGAGGAGAGAAACATGCTTGGGGGCAGGAGAGAGAAAGACTTCCTGGCGGGTGGGGAGGAGACAGAAAGACATGCTGTGGTGGAGAGGAGAGAAAGACATCCTGGGGGAAGGATGGAATGAGATGTGGGGGGAGAGGAGAGAGAGAGAAATGCTGGGGAGGGGGGGGGGATAGAGAAAGATATGCGGGTGGGGGAGGGAGACATGCTGGGAGGAAGGAGAAAGACATGCTGGGGGAAAGGAAAGAGAAAGACATGCGGGGGAAAAAGAGAAATACATGAGAGAACAGAGACACAGAAGGGAAAAGATGGAATGACAAAAAGGGTATAAATGAGAAAGACATGAGGGGGAGGAGAGGGCACAGAGACGTGACAGGACAAAGTAAACCAAATGTGATCATGTCGTAACGTTTGCTAGGGCCCTTTCTTCAAATTTGTCCCGGGCTCGAAATAATTCTATTAGACAGCCCTGTCCACATGTGCAAACTCTACAAACACGATCGGTATTGTTTCATAACAGGAGGATTAGAACAGCATTGGTTATTCGTCGTGCAACAGAACATACCACTTCACTATCGTCGGACCTACGTTTTGGCTGCCGATTTCCTCTCCTGTTAATCTTTTCTACCAAAGAATCTCTAGGACATAAAACTCAAGTCGCCCCAAAGGTGTCTCCCTAAGAGAGACTCCCCAGTATGCCTTCACTTCCCACTATCCACTAAGCCAGTGTGGACGGAGTTCACAGCATGTGGAAAAGAGACACTTCAAAGACCAACTGATGTTGATCAGCCCCTCTCCCTGCATATTTGACATGAGGTACTGTGTGCTGCTAGGGTGCTGTTTTCATTTTTTAGTTTTTTTTTTCTTGTAAATTTTTTTTATTTCAATCTTTTTTATTGTTTTTTTTGCAGGGTTTTACAATTTTTCTTTTCCATGTTTCATTGGTCATCAGATATTTACAGCAGGGTATTTTGTACATTTATACAGATAGATTATACTAAACAAGTCTCGTGTTACAAGTTACGTTTCTATCATCTAACAAAATAGTGACTATACTACGCATGCATCTATTGAGTAACAACCGTAGCTTAGAATCCTTCAAGAGATTTAAAAGGATAGAGAGAGATAAGAGACGTGCAGCGAGAGAGAGAGGAATCGGGGTGGGAGAGGGCAGCGGGGTGAGGGGGTGGTTGGGGGGGAGGGGGATAACTAGGCATAGAAGAGGGCAGGAAGGATAAGGGTGGAGGCAGACCAGGTTGTCACCCCTCCCCCCCCCCACCACCACTACTTAGCCCCCCCCCCCCCCTCCACAACCACCCAAATCACCCGGACTCCCAACTTCAACTTTTCTTGTTCTCGTGTCCAAGTTCTCTTATCTTTTTCTTATTTTGAGACCTTTCTAGCTCTGGGGCCATGTTTCCCAAATTTTAGAGAATTGTTCCAAATTTTGATTTAATTGGGCCGACATGCTGTTTTCATTTCTACCAAAGAATGTCTGGGACATTAACACCCGAGCCGCCCAAAAGGCGGCAGCCGAAGGGCAGAAAAGGGTGTCGCCGTTTGCTGCTGTTATGGCTGCTCAATTATTGGGTTGGGTAAAGTATTTCAGATGCATATTGAAGCATTTCCATCTTCACACATTATCCTGCTCTCACAGCTCTCCCTCCGCATAATACCACTTACTGCTTCCCAAAAGCCAACCCCTTCAAATAACAAGCAGCTATCAGACCCACGCCAACCTTCTCATCCCCTTGTACCTTATGCTTCCACTTACCCTTCCTTATAGATTGTAAGCTCTTTGGGGCAGGACCCTCCTTACCTACTGTAACAATGTATATTTGTTTGTTACGTATTATTTTTTTTGTCCTCCAACCCTTTTGTACAGCGCTAGTTGGCGCGTTATAAATAAATGGTAATAATAATTTTGCCAACATGAGATGACAGAGCCACCGGAGACTGCGCATCACCTTGCTCCCTTGCACACGATGCCAAGGCCCCCCAGAAGAGCTCCCTCTTTGCTCCTCATCACGCCTAAATCTCATAGCTCTGCTTCTCCACATCTTAGTGTAGCAGAGTGTGCGGGAGACGGAGGAAAACTCTCATTTCTTCCTCTTGCTGCATCAATATTTCCATGTTCAGCACATTCACAAGTGTAAATACTAGTGTGTGCATAAGACATGTATGAGTATACAATACGTATACATATGTATGGATATGAGTGTGTGTCGGTATATGTGTTTTAAGCTTAAATGAGTGGCAGTATATATGTACATATTCTCAAACAGAATCGGAACTTGACTAGTTGGCATACTGTACAGTACATACTGAGACAACATTTTGGTTCTGCAATTAGAATGTTCTCCGTGGATTATAGAACTGAAATGTAAGTTAACTCCATATGTTATATTTGTTGGTCAAGATGTGCTGTTTCTCATTAGGTAACCCATAGGAATGTGAGCATACTCCCATTTGCTGTGCAAGTACCTAAAGAATTCTGCAAGACTCAGTATGTTGGGGCAGAGGAAAGGGTGCATCTTTGCCATGTTATGGAGGTAAAAAAGGTTTTAGCTACATTGTAAATGTGAAGCAGAATGTGAGCAGCGTGTCTGTGATACTGGTGTATGATAGTATTGCAAACCGTAATTTAGAAGGGGGCAGTGGGCCAGGCTTGGGAGGAAGTATGAGGAGCTCCGTCTTCGACATGTTAAGTTTGAGTCGGAGGAGGGCCATCCAAGATAATATAGCAGAGACACATTCAGAGACTTTGGTCTGTAAAGCAGGTGTAAGGTCGGGTTGAAAGGTAAATGTGTGTCATCAGCATAGAGGTGATATTTGAACCCTAGAGATGTGATAATGTCACCTACAGAGAGTGTATAGAGAAAAGAGAAGAGGTCCCAGGACAGAGCTATGGGGTACACCCACAGAGAGATCGGCAGAGGAGTAGGAGGTGTTAGCAATTGAGACACTGAAAGTATGATGGGAAAGGTAAGAGGTAATCCAGGATAGAGCTCTGTTACGGATACCAAGAGTATGGAGAATGTGAAGGAGAGGGTGGTCCACAATATCAAAGGCTGCAGAGAGGTCCAGTAATATGAGCAAAGTGGAATGACCTTTGTCTTTTGTAGAATGGAGGTCATTCGTTATTTTGCTGAGGGCTGTTTCAGTAGAGTGAGCAGTGCGGAAGCCAGATTGTAGAGGGTCTAGGAGAGAATAGGCGGTGAGCAAATTTGTATTTTATTTATTTATAAAAATGTTTTACCAGGAAGTAATACATTGAGAGTTACCTCTCATTTTCAAGTTTGTCCTGGGCACAGAGTTATAAAAAATACATGTGTAGCCATGTGTAAAATTGGTGTACATATCTCTTTCTCATGCTGGCAGTAAACCTGGTAAGTATGCAGGATTGCCAGTAGTCATCATGGAGGTTTGCCCTCAAACCCTGGTGAGGTGTCATATGTCCCCAAAGGAAGTGACAACATGCAGTGTGTTCCCACTTAGTGATACAGAGCATGTTTGTTCTCTGGGGGGTGATATAAGGCACAGCACTGCCTAAAGTTAGGAGTTCAGTTTCCTGTTGTTGTGCTGCCTCTGTTCACTGAGAGGCACGTGAAGGTCTGCAACAATGTTGCAGTGTCTCCTGTTAGCTGTGAGTCAGTGAGCAGACGCAGCAGAGTGAGAGGAGCAGAGAGAGACAAAGCAGCTCAAGAGAGGAGCTTACAGCAGCCAGAGAAGCTGGGGAATCTCTCTGAGAGGATAGGTGGAAAGCAGCTCTATTAGAGAAGGGACCTTCCTAAGGGAGTGCTACAAAGAGATGAGTGGCTGAGCTGTTAGCTGTGAGGGGCAGCTTGCCCATACCACCATCAATAAAGATGCCCTGTTCGAATATACCTCCACTGTGTGAGTGTGAAGTTACTCAGCAGTGGATGGCACCACCAAGAAGGAGTTCCTCACCAGGACCATCTCCCTGCGGAAGCACAGATCCTAATGAGGTGGAGGCGCTGCACATGATGTAAGTTGAACTCGCACACACTACCTCAGCTGCCTGTCTGGATGACATCCCCTAATACCATCAAGCGGGAGACTCAGGAGCCCTGTTGCCTACAGGTGTACCACCAGACACGAACACGTAATGGGGACTGGTTAGACTACCCGGGCCAATGTGAGATTGGGGGGGGGGGGCCCGTTACAATTGGAGGCGCTGCTGAGATATATATACCTATCAACAGGACAGGCTTTTGCTAGGCACACGCTAGGAAACAGGGAAAGTGTATGCTGCCACTTTGTGCTGCGTTGGGATGGAACCGCAGGGATACCCTGGGAACCTGAGAGGAGTTAGTGGGTCTGGAGAGGGGCTATAGCTGTTCGAGTCACCTTGAGGTCGCGCTAGGGGTATGACGCCAGAAGGGAGAGCTTGTTAACTAGGTCAGGTGTCCTGGAGAGGGTCTGCACTAGGCTGACCAAGAGAGGTAGATGCCCAAGTACTGCATGGAAGCCCCAGAGTACTCCAGCTATTCCAGATCACTTACCGAAGGGAGCTAAGACTGGGAGGAAGGAGATACAGTAGACACTGAGAGAGTGAGCCTAGCCTGAGGTAGTGCAAACACGAGTCAGATCTACATTAGGTACACAAGGTGGTGCACAAGGCATGTTTGTTGTATCGGTATGGCAGCTGCCCCGCAGAGAGGAGCTCCGTATACAATCAGAACAAACACCGCAACCAGAATGGCGACGGCGTTGGAGTCAGTAGTAATGCTCACTCAGTCCGTTGCGTGTGAAGAGGACATAGGACAATTGATGAAGCGGTACTACAGTCTTCGTCAGAAAGACGGAGAGGAGCTATTTGATTTCCTCATGCGCATTAGAAGAGTCTTGTGGGAGATACGGAAAAGGGATTGTATTACGGACACCGAGATGAATGTGTGGTGTTGTGATTAATTTCTGAGAGGAGCGATACCTGACCATCCTATTGTAGTCAGGACGAGGTGCTCCTGGATGCGGGGTGAACCCCTTTCCTGGGCGAAGATAAGGGATGAGATACGGAAATATGAAATTACCCCTGTTGTGAATAGGGGTGGCGGAGCGATCCAAAATGGCGGTTCCCGCTTCCCTGGGAGACCGCGTGGGCCAGTTGCAGAAAATTCTGCAAATGCTAAAATTGCAGAAAGTTGGCCAGGATTGGCGCCACAAGGAAAACCACACCCTGCGGGGAGGTATGGCGCGAAAGCTGTGGCCGCGCCCTCAGAGACTGTGACGGACTCAGAGCCAATTAGGGGCCATGATGTGAATCTGTGTGACCCTCCCCAAATCTTCACCAGGGGGAGCAAGAGTTTTGAGCAGTCATCAGCCATTTCTGTTCACCAGGAGGAGGAGTCGGGACTCTATATCACTATGAGCGCTGATGAAGTTCAGGCTGTCTTCAGGGAGAAGTTACTTAGTGCCTCCCGCGCCCAACTCCCAGCTGTGGTGATGCCCCAGCCGGCGGACCACACCAGTGAAGCTGGAGATAAAGAATCACCTACCTCAGCTGTGGAGGTTGTGGAGGGCCCGTGTGCCCAAGTGAACATTTTAGATCCGGTTCCCGAGCAGGAATCACCTGCCCCGCTATCTATGGAACCGAGCGAACCATCGGCGGAGAAGAGCGAGACCGCAGTGGAGGTATCGGAGCACGCCAGCTTCGTACCTATATCCACTGGTTGTATCACAGAAGAACCCGGTGACTACCTTGCGGAGGATCCGATCGTGATATCCTCCGAGGCAGAGGTTAAAGTCCCATCGGTGGTGATGCGCCTACCGGCGGACCACTACAGCGGTGTTGGAAAAGAACCGGCACTTACCTGTGTAGCAGCGGAGTGGAGTCTCGTGTCGCCGGTGCAGAAACAACCTGAGAGGCGGAGTCCCACGGCCGTGGTGACTGATGGAACAGACGGTGGAGAGGAACCCATCCCGAGCCGAAGGAGCGGTGAGATACATCCTTACCCTCCCCAGGCGCCGGTGGTGGCAACGGCGGAGAAAGGCCTAGCCCAGGCCCGAGCGGAGCGGAGAGCAGAACCATCACTTCCGGCGGCGGATGTTGTTCTGGAGGAAGAGGTTCCGGTTGGGAACCCAATGCAAGATGGCGGCGAGTCCAACGAGATGGCCGTGTCCTCTCGGCCAAGCAGCTGTACCCGGTTGCCTGGGTCCGAGAAGAGCCAGCAGGCCCTGCGGAAGCCTGGGAGTAAGGAGGCGAGTGAACCGGAGTGCCAGTCCGATGGTACTGGGCAAGGTAGCGAGAAGTTGCGGGTCGTAGCCCCGCGTATGCCGGCAGTGTTTCCCTATGCCCAACCCCCGACCATAGTTAAAATCCCTGCCCCTGTCACTTTTTCCTACGGGTCCCAGTCTAGCCAAGGGTTGTCTGTGGAGTCCCGAGCCACTTTTGAAGAATGGACTGGGGAAAATCTGGACTGGGGTGACTGTTTTACCTCTGATGAGGGATCGGGGAGGAAAATGGCTATGCAAAGAATGTTATACAGCCCTAATGATGACAATCGTACTGTTAGGGTGGGATGTGATTCTAAGAGCCTTGGGTCAAATTTTGGGTCTCCAGGAACATTGGGAGTTTCATCTGGGGATTTGGGTGAAGTTGCTCATATGGTGCCTATCGCCCGGGGAGCCCCCTATGTGCCCTCACTGTCAGAAAGAGTTATTAGGGATCGCCAAAATTGGGTACGTAATTTTCACCATTCCTGGGAGGGCGAACTTACGTTCGAGATGGGTTCCCTTGATGCAGAAAATTGGGATCCTGGCATGTTAGATGAGACGTGGTGTAGTCAAGAGGGGATATGCTACATTTCCAGGAGATGCCTTAGGGAGGTGTATGGGCATGATCCTTTCGGTCCATTAGCATCCATGCCAGAATTTTGGGCTGATTGTGGGTGTCCAGTATGTCACCTAGAGTGTTACAGCATTGATGCTCTAAGCCCAGTGGACCATGCTGTACGTAAGCCACCTTAAGAGGGTATAGGGGTACCAGTAATGGATACTACAGCAGGGGGTAATTCTGGTTGTTACACATCTACGTTAGGATGTGTCTGTTATTATGTTTATGAGAAAAGATATGTACTGTAATAATGTGTTGTAATGCTTTGCAGTGCATCTGAAGGAAGGTTCCGCAAATTTAGGTCCCAAGCGAGGACGTTGGGGTTCCACCAGGGGAAGAATGTAGCCAAGTTTAAAATTGGTGTACATATCTCTTTCTCATGCTGGCAGTATTCCTGGTAAGTATGCAGGATTGCCAGTAGTCATCATGGAGGTTTGCCCTCAAACCCTGGTGAGGTGTCATATGTCCCCAAAGGAAGTGACAACATGCAGTGTGTTCCCACTTAGTGATACAGAGCATGTTTGTTCTCTGGGGGGTGATATAAGACACAGCACTGCCTAAAGTTAGGAGTTCAGTTTCCTGTTGTTGTGCTGCCTCTGTTCACTGAGAGGCACGTGAAGGTCTGCAACAATGTTGCAGTGTCTCCTGTTAGCTGTGAGTCAGTGAGCAGACGCAGCAGAGTGAGAGGAGCAGAGAGAGACAAAGCAGCTCAAGAGAGGAGCTTACAGCAGCCAGAGAAGCTGGGGAATCTCTCTGAGAGGATAGGTGGAAAGCAGCTCTATTAGAGAAGGGACCTTCCTAAGGGAGTGCTACAAAGAGATGAGTGGCTGAGCTGTTAGCTGTGAGGGGCAGCTTGCCCATACCACCATCAATAAAGATGCCCTGTTCGAATATACCTCCACTGTGTGAGTGTGAAGTTACTCAGCAGTGGATGGCACCACCAAGAAGGAGTTCCTCACCAGGACCATCTCCCTGCGGAAGCACAGATCCTGATGAGGTGGAGGCGCTGCACATGATGTAAGTTGAACTCGTACACACTACCTCAGCTGCCTGTCTGGATGACATCCCCTAATACCATCAAGCGGGAGACTCAGGAGCCCTGTTGCCTACAGGTGCACCACCAGACACGAACACGTAATGGGGACTGGTTAGACTACCCGGGCCAATGTGAGATTGGGGGGGGGGGGGGAACCCGTTACACATGGTTACATTAAAAAAAAAAGGGTGGAGTCAGCAAGAGAACACAAGGCATTCAAGGAGTTTAGAGGCAAAAGGCAGGAGGGAGACTGGGTGATAATTAGTAAGACAGGTAGGGTCAAGCTTGTTTTTTTTTTATTAAGGGTATAACTGTTGCATGCCTGAATAAGGCAGGAAAGGTACCAGAGTAGAGGGAGGAGTTGAAAATGTGTGAATGTGGGGATTAGAGTAGGAGCACCAGGCTTGAAGAGGTGGGAGGGAATGGGGTCAAGAGGGCAGCTGGTAGAGGGAGAAGAAAAGATCAGTAGCAACACGTCCTCCTCTGTGAAGGAGGAAAAGGAGTCAAGGAAGGCAGGAGGAGAGTAAGGCTGCGTCCATAGAGGGGTGGAGCAGTGCTGAACAGCGCTGACGCTGAGGCTCGCCTGCTGAAGCTGTGCGATTTCATGCACATGCAGGCGAGCCAGCGGGCGCGATCGGGAGGCGGGGGGAGGTGGCGGGAGGCGGGACAGTGATGTCGCTGGGCCAATCGCCCGCGACGCACTGACGGCACCGTGACGTTGATGCTCCTTCGCGCTGATTGAATGTTTTCAGCCGACAGCGCGCTGAAAAACAGCTTGGCTGTCGGCTGAAAAATCCAACTCAGCAAGTCTGCGGACGCTCGCGTGAGCCTCCTCTAAACACATCCTCATTGAGGATGCCGGGGCTCAGCGCGGAGCGTTCGCACGGCTCAGCGCGGAGCGTTCGCACAGCTCAGCGCTGCTTGTCCTTCTATGGACGCAGCCTAAGGAAGAGGTGTAGAATGTGAGTAAGAAACAGAAGGGTTGTCTTGACAAATGGAATTTATCTTTGTCTTGAATTAGTTAGCAAAGTCCTGAGGTGAAATAGAGGAAGAAAGACAGGTATGTATGTATGTATGTATGCCTGTATGTCTTTATTTATATAGCACCATTAATGTACATAGCGCTTCACATCAGTAATATACATGACAATCATATAAATAACAAATAGTACAAATAACAGATCATGGGAATAAGTGCTTCAGACATAAAAGTAACATTGTAGAAGAGGAGTCCCTGCTCCGAAGAGCTCACAATCTAAAGGTAAGACAGGTAAGATACGGGGGTCCTAGTAGAGAGTCAAAGACAGAGTAGAGTCTGCGTGGGTTAGACTTCTCAGTATTGATTAGTGACGAAAAGTACCGTATTGGCCTGAATATAGTGCTATGTTTTTTTCCTAAATTCGGGCCAATATGGTAGGTTGTTTAGCCTTTGAGAGGGCAGAGTTGAAACTGAATATTATACATTTGTAGTGAAGGAAGTCTTCGAGTATGAGATTTCCTCCAGATGCGTTCAGAAGAGCGAGTGCAGAAGCAGAGTATGCGTGTGTGGCAGTTTAGCCAGGGTTTGTGTTTAGAAGGGAGAGAGAAAGAAGGACATGTAGATCAAGAGAGGAGGATGGACACAGTTGTAGTTCATGACCAGGTTGTCAGAGTCTGTAGCGGAGGAGAACAAAGTGGAATCAAGAGCCGGGAGGTTAATGCAATGCAGAGTTTCTGCAGAGACAAGGTGGTGGTGGAGGTGAAGGGGAGAAGTGAGAGAGAGAAATGAGATACGATCATGGTTAGAGAGAGGAAAAGGGGAAATGGAGAAGTCAGAAAGCAAAACTTTTTCATGAAAACCAGGTCCAGGTTGTGGCTGTCCTTGTGGGTGCTGGCAGTTAATTGGTGAAGGCCAAAAGAAGAGGTTAGAGAGAAAGCGTAAGCCCAAGGGAGAGAGGGGACATCAATATGGCATTTAATGTCCCCAAGGAGAAGATCAGGAGAATTGAGGAGAGAAGGAAGGCAAGACAGGATTC
>NC_134485.1:74118314-74330814 GCF_040206685.1 Ascaphus truei | reverse complement strand
ATTTTGGAGGGGAAGCAAAACTGTGTTTGCAACACGTTCTTGTTTTATATCTTGCGTCTGACTTTGACGTGTTTAGACTGTATTTAGTCTAGAGACATGTCAGCTCTCACTGACTTTGTGAATCTGGTTGATATTTTTCATGTAAGCGGTCACGTAGACTTCAGCAGAATCTCACTGATAACCCCCCCCCAGTGTTTTGGGGGCCAGAACCACCAAATCTCACTGCCTTCGATATTTACTGTCCTAACCTTTTCAGTGCCCTAAAGACGTACCAGCTATGTCATGGGGATGAAAAGGAAGTGGAGCCCTGTCTCCGTTTCTGCCAGCGGTGACGGTCATGTGATGCTGCTGAAATGCCGGAGTATTTATACTTACCTAGTGCTGAGTATGTGACTTTTTAAAAGGTTATATACATATATTTCTAAAATAATGTGCAAAAAGTGCCTGAGGCCAGCTTTAATTACATCTTTTCGGTATCCTATTTGAGGGCAGGGCCTTGAATTTTTGGCGTACTGATTTTTATTGGCCTGAGATTTGGCAGCCATTTTGTTTCCCCTGGATGGCGTTTTAAACCTGGTAAATTCACTAGTAAGGCTGCGTCCATGCTGCCGCTTAGCGCGGTCAGCACAATCAATTTTAATCTGTCAGGCCACGCTCACGCGGCGCGCGTGTGCCCATGCATGTACAATCACTGGTGCTTGCCGAGACAGATAAAATTGTGTCTGAGGTGTGCTGAAGGGTCACATGACCTCCGCAGCCAATCAGCGCCAGGCACTGCTCGGCCACGCCCCCAGCAATGCCCCCCCCCCCCGCTCGCACTTACCCAAAAAGTTGCCGAACGCTCATGCTTGGAGAGTTGGTGACGTCACCACTCCAAGCATGAGCGTGGTCAGCGGTATGGGGACACAGTCTTAGGGGCCTATGCAGAGAGCAGCGGTAAGGGGAATAGCGGCATTTTTTGCAGAAAAATGCCTGTAGAAAGGCAGGTACTGGCGAGTTTTAAAAAAAGCGCCATTTTTTTTTTATTTGCAAATTTCGCCGCGCGGCTGGAGAGAACCTAAATCTCTCCAGTGTTGAAAACTGCCGTATTCAGAGAGGCGCGATCGCCATCTAGCGGCTGTTCGCGCCAAAAAAATGGCGCAAATTTCAACATTTTGCTTCTCCAAAAAAATTTGGCAAGAAGCTGGAGCTCGGCGGCCGGTGGGGGAGAAAAAAAAAACGCGATTTTTTCCCCACAAGTTTCAACAGCGTGCATATCGCCGGTTGAAACTCTCCATATGCAGACAGCATTCTAAATGCAGTTTTCGGACCTTTCTGCATATGGAGAAAAAAACTCTCCATTAAAGCTACTTTTTATTCCCCTCTCCAATTTTAAATAGCGCTGCTCTCTGCATGAGGCCCTAAGTGTCTGAAAAGTGTATGGTTCAGCTCTGGAGGACCCCTGGTCCCTATTCCGTAACTAGTCAGCAGTGCTAAGGGCTCGATTCAATCTTCATTGGTTCTACAGACTGACAGTCTTACAACTACATAATAAAATCAGCGGTATTCCATCTCACACTTTACAGTGTGCTGGATATTTTAGTGCATCAATACATTTTCATAATAAATTATAAGATGTTATTGTATATGTACCCCCTTTGTATCTAAAACCCTCTCCCGCCTTAAACCTTTCTCACTGACTGCCCCGCACCTCTGGAATGCCCTTCCCCTCAATACCCGACTAGCACCCTCTCTATCCACCTTTAAGACCCACCTTAAAACACACTTGCTTAAAGAAGCATATGAGTAGCTCCGTGGCTAACACTATACACATGATACATAAAGCTTAGCACCTTGCAGATGCACTTACCAGAATGCCCTCCTACTGTATCTGTATGTTCCGCCTACCAATTAGATTGTAAGCTCTTCGGAGCAGGGACTCCTTTTCCTAAATGTTACTTTTATGTCTGAAGCACTTATTCCTATGATCTGTTATTTGTATTATTTGTTATTTATATGATTGTCACGTGTATTACTACTGTGAAGCGCTATATAAATAAAGGCAAACATACATACATACATACATGTTCCCCCTTTCCATGATCTATTTAGGACTGGCTTTGATATCCAAAAAACACGGTCCTTAAAGCAGCAGTGCACTCATTTTGTTTATTTATTTTTTTCTAATGGGATCAGTGCGACCTCCAGAGCTCAACCACTATTCTCAACTCTGTGCCGCCCCACTTCCTGAGGAACGTACTTACTAATTAAATAAATAATCAAAATAGCCACCGGGGTACTCCAATAGAAACAAGTTGAATAAAGGAGCGGGCACATCGGATTTGCAAAACCAAAAAAGAATGTTACTGCAAAAAGATCGGACTTTTCGGCTACAACATGGAGAAACTCCTTATAAGATCACTGAAGTCTGTCTGGGATAGAATAACATGGCAGATAGAATCAGACAAAGCTTTAGTTATAGAAAACCCCAAAAAAGCTCCAGCACACACTGATTGATAGAGAAAACGAAAAGAGTCTCGGAATAAGCCAAAATGTAATAGCGATAATAATAGAACAATAGGTATCACAAATGGGAATGCTTAACGACTGTAAATGCAGAATATATGTTTCTTAAAAAGCACAAGAGTGGGGGGGGGGGGGGGGGAAGGGGAAACGGCTAACAAATAAACATAAAGACAATGAGGAGGGTAAGAGGGGCAACGTTTCAGGGTAACGACCCTTTTCTCAGGCCGGTTCCCTTGGGTCCAACGGAACCACAAGGTACTTCCCTTAACCCTTAACCCCCCTACAAGACACAAAATAGCCAACTCAGAATAAGCTTAGAATCAAGTCCTGATCAATCATCTGCAGTATATTCTTACACTTATCTGGGAGGAACGCTAATAAACAGTGAAAAGCACACCACCGAGGATTCTGGGAAATAGCAGCCTAATAATAATTGTTTGTTCTAGTATAGCGCTGCTAGTTTTACGTAGCGCCTTACAGAGACATTTTGCAGACACAGTCCCTGCCCCGTAGAGCTTACAATCTATGTTTTTTGGCAGCGGGAGATGAAGTGACTTGCCCAAGGTCACAAAGAGCCGACACCGGGAATTGAACCAGGTTCCCAATGCCAGAGTCAGTGTTGTTATTCACTGAGCCGCTCCTTCTCAATCATTAAAATTGTTTGTAAATGAGTAGCTGTACAATTGGTTTTGAAGAAAACAAATTGTAGTTCTTGTAACTGACTACAGTACTCCTTTATATAATGCGTTTAACTCAAAGTGGATTTCAGGCAGGATATGCTGTTACCAGGATCATTAAAAACGCATCATATTTAATATCTCCAATAAATATAATTTACTTGGTAAGTCAGTTACATGATCATATCCCAACTTTATTTAATAGAAAATGAAGTAATACAGAAGAAATGGATACAAACTAATCTTTACGAAACAACACCTGTATACATTGAGGCTGAATAAGGTAATACAGCGTTTCCCAAATGGTGGGTCGCGACCCGGCACCGGGCCATGGCACCAAAATTTCCGGGTCGCAGCGAGGCTGGCCGCGCGGAGTCTCCCGTTCCCCCTGCTCAATTTTAAAAAAATGGCGGCGATTCCCCCCGCGGTCCCGCACGCTTGCGCAGGGCAAACAGGGCACGCTCCCTTCCTCCCCCCCCCTCGCTCCCTTCCTCGCCCCCGCTCCCAACGTGGGACGGAGGAGGAAGTACCAGCTCCTCTGCGGCCCGCACGTTATGTGGGGCGGAGGGGGAAGTTCAAGCTCCTACTGCGGCCTGCTTCCCCCCGCGGCCAGCTTCCAGCGCTCACCTACCGTGGCACCCCCTCCCGAGCCCACCTCCCGTGCCCCCAATCCCACCTCCCGTCCCGGGCAGCAGGGGATATCGGGGGCAGCAGGGGAAAGCGTCCGGCGGCAAGGTAAGTCACCCCACCCAGTCACTCCCTCCCACCCAAGTGCCCCTGGCCCCCTTCCTCCCACCCAAGTGCCCCTGGCTCCCACCCAAGTGCCCCTGGCCCCCTCCCTCCTACCCAAGTGCCCCTGGCCCCCTCCCTCCCACCCAAGTGCCCCTGGCCCCCTCCCACCCAAGTGCCCCTGGCCCCCTCCCTCCCACCCAAGTGCCCCTGGCCCCCTCCCTCCCACCCCTGGCCCCCTCCCTCCCACCCAAGTGCCTCTGGCCCCCTCCCACCCAAGTACCCCTGGCCCCCACCCAAATGCCCCTGGCCCCCTCCCTCCCACCCAAGTGCCCCTGGCCCCCTCCCTCCCACTCAAGTGCCCCTGGCCCCCTCCCTCCCACCCAAGTGCCTCTGGCCCCCTCCCTCCCACCCAAGTGCCCCTGGCCCCCTCCCTCCCATCCAAGTGCCCCTGGCCCCCAAAAAGTGCCCCTGGCCCCCTTCCTCCCTCACACCCAAGTGCCCCTGGCCCCCTCCCTCCCACCCAAGTGCCCCTGGCCCCCTCCCTCCCTCCCACCCAAGTGCCCCTGGCCCCCTCCCTCTCACCCAAGTGCCCCTGGCCCCCTCCCTCCCACCCAAGTGCCCCTGGCCCCCTCCCTCACACCCAAGTGCCCCTGGCCCCCTCCCTCACACCCAAGTGCCCCTGGCCCCCTCCCTCACACCCAAGTGCCCCTGGCCCCCTCCCTCACACCCAAGTGCCCCTGGCCCCCTCCCTCCCACTTAAGTGCCCCTGGCCCCCTCCCTCCCACCCAAGTGTCCCTGGCCCCCTCCCTCCCACCCAAGTGCCCCTGGCCCCCTCCCTCCCACCCAAGTGCCCCAGGCCCCCTCCCTCCCTCACACCCAAGTGCCCCTGGCCCCCTCCCTCCCACCAAAGTGCCCCTGGCTCCCTCCCTCCCACCCAAGTGCCCCGGGCTCCCTCCCTCCCACCCAAGTGCCCCGGGCCCCCTCCCTCCCACCCAAGTGCCCCGGGCCCCCTCCCTCCCACCCAAGTGCCCCTGGCCCCCTCCCACCCAAGTGCCCCTGGCCCCCTCCCTCCCACCAAAGTGCCCCTGGCTCCCTCCCTCCCACCCAAGTGCCCCGGGCTCCCTCCCTCCCACCCAAGTGCCCCGGGCCCCCTCCCTCCCACCCAAGTGCCCCGGGCCCCCTCCCTCCCACCCAAGTGCCCCTGGCCCCCTCCCACCCAAGGGCCCCCTCCCTCCCACCCAAGTGCCCCTGGCCCCCACCCTCCCTCTCAAGTGCCCCGGGCCCCCTCCCACCCAAGTGCCCCTGGCCCCCTCCCACCCAAGTGCCCCGGGCCCCCTCCCTCCCACCCAAGTGCCCCTGGCCCCCACCCTCCCTCTCAAGTGCCCCTGCCCCCCCCTCCCTCCCACCCAAGTGCCCCTGGCCCCCTCCCTCCCATCCAAGTGCCCCTGGCCCCCAAAAAGTGCCCCTGGCCCCCTTCCTCCCTCACACCCAAGTGCCCCTGGCCCCCTCCCTCCCACCCAAGTGCCCCTGGCCCCCTCCCTCCCTCCCACCCAAGTGCCCCTGGCCCCCTCCCTCTCACCCAAGTGCCCCTGGCCCCCTCCCTCCCACCCAAGTGCCCCTGGCCCCCTCCCTCACACCCAAGTGCCCCTGGCCCCCTCCCTCACACCCAAGTGCCCCTGGCCCCCTCCCTCACACCCAAGTGCCCCTGGCCCCCTCCCTCACACCCAAGTGCCCCTGGCCCCCTCCCTCACACCCAAGTGCCCCTGGCCCCCTCCCTCCCACTTAAGTGCCCCTGGCCCCCTCCCTCCCACCCAAGTGTCCCTGGCCCCCTCCCTCCCACCCAAGTGCCCCTGGCCCCCTCCCTCCCACCCAAGTGCCCCAGGCCCCCTCCCTCCCTCACACCCAAGTGCCCCTGGCCCCCTCCCTCCCACCAAAGTGCCCCTGGCTCCCTCCCTCCCACCCAAGTGCCCCGGGCTCCCTCACTCCCACCCAAGTGCCCCGGGCCCCCTCCCTCCCACCCAAGTGCCCCGGGCCCCCTCCCTCCCACCCAAGTGCCCCTGGCCCCCTCCCACCCAAGTGCCCCGGGCCCCCTCCCTCCCACCCAAGTGCCCCTGGCCCCCACCCTCCCTCTCAAGTGCCCCTGCCCCCCCCTCTCCCACCCAAGTGTCCCTGGCCCCCTCTCCAGTCACTCACATCCGTCGTTGCCTGTAATTCACTGTTTGTGTCTGTGTGCGTATAGGGGAGAGCGAGTGTGTGTGTGTGTGTTTGTGTATCTGTATCAGTGTGTGTGTGTGTGTGTGTGTGTGTGTATCTGTATCAGTGTGTGTGTATCAGTCTGTGTGTGTGTATCAGTGTGTGTGTGTGTAGCAGTGTCTCTGTGGCTGCGTGTGTGTGTGTATCAGAGGCTGTGTGTATGTATCAGTGTGTGTGTCAGTGGCTGCGTGTGTCAGTGGCTGCGTGTGTCAGTGGCTGCGTGTATGTGTGTATCAGTGGCTGTGTGTGTGTGTGTATCAGTGGCTGTGTGTATCAGTGGCTGTGTGTGTGTCTGTGTGTGTGTGTGTCTGTGCAGGCCCTATAGGCCAGTATAGGCGATAACATTTTTAGTGGGTCACGAAGGAGAAGTTCAAAAATAACCGGGTCACGGAAAAAAAAGTTTGGGAAACCCTGATGTAATACATATTCATACTGTGCTCTTGTTAAGCTTGAGAATCAAAAAGCACAAGAAAGCTATCCCTTAACCTCTTTGTGTTCTCATGACCAACCATGAATGTCATAAGGGCAGGCCCTCTAGGGGCCCTATGACGTACAGAATACTTTGTTATAATAACTGCTGCATTCAACCTGAACCCCTTCAGTGTACATCTTCCCGCCTGATGGGGCTCCCCAAGAGCTGCTCCTCTCTGCAGAGAATCAGCGTTCTAAGGGTTAACATTTGCTTGTACTTTGTGGAACGTCAACCCCACCCACTGGAATGTTAATGAGCCAAGAGTACAAATAACTTTTTAGTCTGCATTCAATCTGAACTTTTTCAGTGTACAGTACATATGCATCGCCCCAAAGGCGAGACAGCCTTTGGCGCAGCCGAAGGGCAGCCAAGGGGTGTGAACCGCTTGCTGCCGTTCGCTGATTTTTGGTGACGTTAAAGCTTCTCTATTTCAATCTGAAACTCACCAGGCCTTTATTCCCTGTACCCAATTTTCCAACTCTATCTGTCCATGAAATGTCTGTGAATTGACTGTTTAACCCTGTTCTTTTAATGTAACCATGTATTGTTATAACTCTGTGCCCAGGACATACTGGAAAATTGAGGTAACTCTCAATGTATTACTTCCTGGTAAAACATTTTTATAAATAAAATAAATAAATGCTAGTCATTGCAGTGGGATTTACTCCTTATGTGAGTCAGGGTTTACCAGGAATGGGTGGGCGTGTACTCTATACCTTGTGTGGGTTCACTCATAGCCTGGTTGGTTGCAACGCTACCCCCAAGTGAGTTTAGACTAGGGTTGCTACTGTACATACACAGGGATTGTGTAATTTGTTGTGTGATTTCTGGGAGCCCTTGTCCCTATAAATCACCAAAATATCAGAGATGGGTGTGATTCCCAGCAAGTCTGTAATCACCACGATTTGGTGGCGGCACCCCAGGTTTAATTACATGGCCCTTAGGCTGGGTTTCCCCCTAGTGGTCTTAGGTGGTGACGCTAACATTCTGCAAAGTCAGGCTAGGAATAGCAGTGTGTGTTTTTTGGTCACCTTTTTGCCTGAGTGGAATCGTTCGAGGTCAGCAGGATGAGGTGCTTTCCCAGTGGGCAGAGTCTGGATAGACTCATTGTACACTGGCGACACACTTTATTCGAGCTTGGCTAGTCCCACGAATTCGGGTATACCCGGGTGTATTGAGGTGTGTGACTGTTTTCTGCCCGAGTGCATTGAGTTATTTTCCAAGCAGGGATTGAAGCATTTTATTCCCGCTGGCTGCAATACTGCACAGTATATATATATATACTGCATTACAATTCATGAATTTATGCCATCTGGTAGACACGCGAAGCATTGCAGCCTATTAAATCCTAATCATTATCATTTAACAGATCAGCCGCCCATCAGCCAGGCATGAACCCAGGCTGGGAAGGCAAATGCAACGGGGCTTGTCAGAGGTGAGGAGCGGCGCAGTCCAGGTATCTGCCAGGTACATACCGGTTATTTGCTCGAATAAAGTGTGTCGGTGCAGTACCAGTGACCCGCTGTTTTGGGTACCGGCGGTATGGTGCTCTGGCATCACCAGACCTTTCCGAGACAGTCATCCATCACAGGGGAGATCGCTTGGAATGGCGAACCTGATCGGAACGGAATAGAATCTATTCAGGTCATGGCGGGCCTACCCGCGTCCATGTGATCTCTACATGATTGGGATCCACTCAAGTGCCACCGATTTTTCGTCACTCACAGGGTTAAAGCAGATTTGCTCCCTCCACATCCCCCCAAATTATTTATTTTCTAGCTTACATGAACAGGAGAGTCAATCGGAGCTGATCCGTCATTCCCTTGATTCCCGAGCGACAAGAGTTTTCATTTATTGTAGTTTCTTTGAAAAAAAAAAAAACTACTGAAGACAACAAACATGGCCGCCGGGGTCACCAATAAAAAGCCGCAGCGTCATCTTCCAATAATGTTGCAGCTGTCTATTGGCCGCCAGAGGCAAGGCTGAGACGTATTTTTGTGTCTACTGGGGAAGTGTTCTTGACCACTGGACAAAATGTCTTGCCGTTTAGGAACCCGGTAATTCCAGGAATTTGTAACGCCATGGATCAGGTTCAGGTTAGCCAGGGTATCCCAGACGTTGGGGCACCATGGATCAGGTTCGGGTTAACCAGGGTATCCCAGACGTTGGGGAACCATGGATCAGGTTCGGGTTAACCAGGGTATCCCAGACGTTGGGGCACCATGGATGAGGTTCAGGTTAACCAGGGTATCCCAGACGTTGGGGCACCATGGATGAGGTTCAGGTTAACCAGGGTATCCCAGACGTTGGGGCACCATGGATCAGGTTCAGGTTAACCAGGGTATCCCAGACGTTGGGGCACCATGGATCAGGTTCAGGTTAACCAGGGTATCCCAGACGTTGGGGCACCATGGATCAGGTTCAGGTTAACCAGGGTATCCCAGACGTTGGGGAACCATGGATCAGGTTCGGGTTAACCAGGGTATCCCAGACATTGGGGAACCATGGATCAGGTTCGGGTTAACCAGGGTATCCCAGACGTTGGGGAACCATGGATCAGGTTCGGGTTAACCAGGGTATCCCAGACGTTGGGGAACCATGGATCAGGTTCAGGTTAACCAGGGTATCCCAGACGTTGGGGCACCATGGATCAGGTTCAGGTTAACCAGGGTATCCCAGACGTTGGGGAACCATGGATCAGGTTCAGGTTAACCAGGGTATCCCAGACGTTGTGACACCATGGATCAGGTTCGGGTTAACCAGGGTATCCCAGACGTTAGGGCACCATGGATCAGGTTCAGGTTAACCAGGGTATCCCAGACGTTGTGACACCATGGATCAGGTTCGGGTTAACCAGGGTATCCCAGACGTTGGGGCACCATGGATCAGGTTCAGGTTAACCAGGGTATCCCAGACGTTGGGGCACCATGGATCAGGTTCGGGTTAACCAGGGTATCCCAGACGTTGGGGAACCATGGATCAGGTTCGGGTTAACCAGGGTATCCCAGACGTTGGGGAACCATGGATCAGGTTCGGGTTTACCAGGGTATCCCAGACGTTGGGACACCATGGATCAGGTTCAGGTTAACCAGGGTATCCCAGACGTTGGGGCACCATGGATCAGGTTCAGGTTAACCAGGGTATCCCAGACGTTGGGGAACCATGGATCAGGTTCAGGTTAACCAGGGTATCCAAGACGTTGGGGCACCATGGATCAGGTTCAGGTTAACCAGGGTATCCCAGATGTTGGGGAACCATGGATCAGGTTCAAGTTAACCAGGGTATCCCAGACGTTGGGGAACCATGGATCAGGTTCGGGTTAACCAGGGTATCCCAGACGTTGGGGAACCATGGATCAGGTTCAGGTTAACCAGGGTATCCCAGACGTTGGGGCACCATGGATCAGGTTCAGGTTAGTAAAAAAAAAAATTAAAAAATCACCAATCTCACTTAGCTTGAAAAATAACTTAATATATGTAAAAAAAAGAAAAATCCTTAGAAATATATAATCATCCTTGAAAGAAAATATAAGGGGCAGGTGAACGACTAAAGACTACAATTGAATATCCCCATTTGCAGTCAAATTGATGTGACAGCAAGCAGGCATGTTGAAAAAATGTTGATTTTAATATCCTGCACAGTTCTAACCTTGGTCTTTAAGTTATTTATGAGCAGCGTTAAAATTCCCCCCCTAGTCACTGGATGAGCATGCATCATAATACTAAGCAATTCAGCTCAGGTAAATTGGCTATTTGTAACAGAAATTTATACTAGAACTATTACTGCAGACATTTTTCCATTTTATGTTTTCAAAACAGTCTAACATAAGTTTGGAAAAGATAGTACACTTGGAAATATGACAATATGCATGAGCACAGTATGTTTATATTTCATACTAGTGGGAATGTTCAGTAATTGTAGCTTTCTGGATCTCTATACCAACAATAAAGGACCTTTAATTCACTACATTACATCGATGGGGATGTCCGAGGGCTCATGGGCTACAGAAGTATATAATGATATGTTGGGTACTACTGCTATAGAATGTAGCACCATTAAATTTATGGAACAGAATACATATGTTTCAGTGAACTGGATCATATATATGGTATAGGGTGAACACTGTACTATGAGGTGTGCGTGTGTGTGTGTATATATGTATATATATATATGGTGAAAGACAGGGTTGCAGACCTGCCTAAGACATGCAAATGAATATACAGTAATATTTACAGTTGCTATATATATATATATACAACAAAAAGCAGCAGCCAGCACTCCAAGCAACAAATGTAAAGTCAAGGTGCATGCTCCATAGAAATCAATATAGAAACCCTGTCTTCCCATTTGAGAAGGCACAAAAGCAGCAACACTCAGATATAGCAAAAAGACATGTATTAGCAGTGATAAAACAGCACACCTGAGGAAGGTCCTGCCAGGACCGAAACGTTGGGTTTATAGTGTGCTGTTTTGTCACTGCTAATACATGTCTTTTTGCTATATCTGAGTGTTGCTGCTTTTGTGCCTTCTCATATGGGAAGACAGGGTTTATATATATATATATCCAGCGGCCATTTTTCTAAGGCATCACGACACCGTTTTCGTGTGCGCTGCTGTACTCCATGCGACATGAACGCAGCAAACCGCCCCAGGCACACGTGTTTATTGCGGTTGCTTTGTTTGAATTTTATGTATTGTGGGCATTTATATGCAATGAAATGAATGAATTGTAATGTGTATAGTTCTGTGCTACTGTGCCAATTTCAGGTGTTTCTAAGTCTGAAATCACTAAAATGCCATTTTATGCACTCGCCTGCACTCGCGTCTTAAGGCGGTACGGTGGGAAGTAAATCCGCGCCATGGCATGGGTATTCCGAGGTATACACCGCGTGATTTGTTAAAATAACGTCCACTGCATTTGTATATATATCAAATGGAAATATTACTGTCTGCTCATTTGCATGTCTTAGACAGGTCTGCAACCCCACCTTTCACCATTATCACCCAGCACACAGCGCTTCCACTGAAGCAAGGGATTCTGGGAAATTACATGCAAATGAGCACAAGTTTGCCGCAGGTTCTCTTGGGCACAGGGTGTTGCTCCCGAAAATATGTGGAAAGAAGAAAGGAACATAATTGTATAAATACATAATATGATATGATACATAAAGCTTGGCCCGCTGCAGAAGCACTTACCAAAATGCCCTCCTACTGTTTCTGTATGTACCTCCTACATACCAATTAGATTGTAAGCTCCTCGGAGCAGGGACTCCTCTTCCTAAATGTTACGTTTGTCTGAAGCACTTATTCCCATGACCTGTTATTTATATTATATTATTTACCACGTGTATTACGACTGTGAAGCGCTATGTACATGAATGGCGCTATACAAATAAAGACATACAATAAAATAATACATTCAAATAAGGCACAACTACCTGGTACTCTTATTAAGTTTGAACTCACACTTTGACTATCTTGAGTTTTGTGCATGGACTGCTTTTAAAAGACTTTGCAGCATTGGATGCAGTTCCAAGCGGATAGCTTCTATTTCAGAAGCATTTGAACAGTATCACCTAATCCTGCTCTCCTTCGCTTCCCAGCCTTTGAGTATCTACGCCATTGGGATCTCTTTGCTGACCTTAAGCATATTCCTACAGATGAGCATTTTGTTTTGAATATTTTTGTACTGTTTTTGCATTGTCATTCTGTTTTTTTTGTGCTGTTTTATGCTGTTACTTTAGTGTTTATATTCCTTTATTAAATGCAATACATTTACGAATGTTTCTCTGTTGCGCTTCTTTTAGATGTGCTGTAGTTTGGAGAACAAGAGGTTGTTTCCCCTTAGAGGCTGCACAAGATCACCCTATACAGCAACTTTATTGTATTTTAGGATTGGTTTCCAAATTGACATTGGTTCTGCTATTTTGGATTTAACACTTTGGATCCTGGACTGTGAGACATTGTCCTTTACTTGTTGGTCTACATCTATTAGGATTACTGTTCTATTCAAGTGTCTCCTTTCCACCATATCCTATGTGATTTTCATTGTGTTTTATTGATACTGTGGTCTCCCTGAGGTGGGTTGAGCGGAGTTCAATATATATATATATATATATATATATATATATATATATAATTGTCACTTTTTTACTTTTAGAGAGTAACCTTTTGCCTGAAGTGCAAGCTTTTTTAGTTTAGAATCGGTTCCTGTTCAGTTAAAGCACTTGCATCTATTCCTGATATCAGAGGAACTGCAAGTTCGCCTGTAACTTTCTAGTTCCTTAGTTAATTTGTAGTTGTATTAAAGCAGTATATCTGCCCTCTCCCTCAGCCCCGCCTCCATTGTATCCCCCCGCAATCTTTTCTGGTAGGTTCTCGGTGCTGAAATGCTCCATTCTCAGCTCAGAAGCCTTCCTGAGAAATGATATGCATACATATAATTTTTTTTTTTTTTTTTAATATGTCTGTATCCCTCAACAGGACGCCTCAATGTCCGATAATATCTTCATATTTGCCATATTTGCAGCCTTTGCTTCTGTGGACCACCCCCTTCTTCATCACATCCTCCATACTCTTGGTATGCGTAATAGAGCTCTAACCTGGATTTCCTCTTACCTCTCCCATTGTACTTTCAGTGTCTCGTTTGCTAACACCTCCTCCTCTGTCGATCTCCCTGTGGGTGTACTGGGACCTCTTCTCTTTACACTCTCTCCCTTATCACAACTCTAGGGTTCAAATATCACCTCTATGCTGATGACACACACATTTACCTTTCAATCCCTGACCTTACACCTGCTGTACAGACCAATGTCTCTGAATGCCTTTCTGCTATATTAACCTGGATGGCCCTCCACTGATTCAAACTTTACATGTCCAAGACGGAGCTCCTCATACTTTCTCCCAAGCCTGGCCCTACTTTCCCCTTCTACGTTACTGTTGGCAGTACTATTATACACCCAGTATCACAAGCACGTTGCATAGGGGCTACATTTTAATCCTCCCTCACATTCTCCTCTCACATTCACAATGTAGCTAAAACCTGTCGTTTCTGCCTCCATAACATTGCAAAGATACGATCTTTCCTCTGTCCTTATTCTCTCCTGTCTCGACTATTGTAACCGTCTACGGTCCGGTCCTCCTGCCTCTCACCTGTCTTCCCTACAATCTATCCTAAATATAGATTTTTGTTAAAGGAGAAAAAAAAAATAAGCAGCAAATATACGGGTACATTTCTCTGGAGCTATGAGAATAGCGTGGAAAGTTTTAACCTGTTCAGCATTTGAAAACAATAAAATAAACATTGAGTTGTGGGTTTCTGCTTCAAGCCCTAGTCCCTTCTACCTCCACTGGCCCGGAAGAGTTTATCTTCTTGTATCAGTTAGGACTACAGTAGGTCGTTTTGATGATCTTTGTAAGGAAACAGTATTCAATCGTCGGGAAATAAGGGATTTTTAAATAAATGGAAAACTGTCTCTCTCACAAACTTACTATTGACATAAGTTATAGAAAAAAGGAAGATGTGTCCTAGTACTCAAGTAACTGTATTTATAACCAAAATAACTTTTGCACAGTCTTTTAAAGGAGCAATGTACAGTATGCACTATCCTTGTGTTTTTTTTTTGTTTTTTTTACATAAATCCGTTCTGTAATATTAGATAATACTTGGTACATTTTTTTATTATTGAACTCTTAATACCGTTTTTAATTGATTTTTAATATACTGAGCATCCTTTGATTTCAATAGCAGGTCTTAGCCCACCTGCCCAGCAGTGCAAGATATTTTCAACACCTTTCTGTTTGTGATCATTTGCTGCCAATGTTCCCAGCAGTTTCAGATGCAAGTTAGAACAATAGATAATGTTACTTTAGTAATATCAGGATACATTGTAACTGCTGAGTTACACAGACTGAAGGATTGATTGAAACTGAAGGGCTGCATTTAGTGAAGCCCTGGAAGCTGGATATTTGCTGATTGATCAACCGGCAGCTTAGGTATTTAGTTTTCAATAAAGGTAATCAAAGGGTGTATATATATATATATATATATATATATATATATATATATATATATATATATTTATTTATTTTCAAATAGAACAGTTGGTACTCCTGTAGGTGCTGGTAAGCTGTAGGGGCATGTCCCATATTAGTAATATGTTCATACGTTACCGTTCCGAGGTCTGGTAATGAAGAGACAGCATTCTGTTTATAATTCGTCAAGTGTTGTTGCATCACCCTGAGGAAGATCCCGTTTTGGAGGACCGAAACGTTGGTTTTGATATTTCACTGTCTTCACTAATACACTTGAGTTGAAGAATTATAAACAGAGTGCTGTCTCTTGATTACCAGACCTCGGAACGGTAACGTATGAATTATATATATATATATATATATATATATATATATATATATATATATATATGCAAATACAACTGTATGCTCATTTGCATGTCTTAGGCAGGTCTGCAACCCCACATATATATATATATATATATATATACATATATATATATATATATATACATACATACACACACACACACACACACACACACACACACACACACACACACACACACACACACATGAAAAAAGGAAGTGGCGCTCCGCAATATCTAACCTACACGAGTGAAACCAAATAGATGATCTGTGAATCTAATACCTTTGAGACCAATGGTGTTTAGGACACAAGTGCAAATAAGCATAAAAATATAACAATAAAAAACCAATGAAATATCCAATAAAAAATTATATAAAAATATACAATACAAAACAAAGTCCAGGCCCACAACACTGTCCAACAGAGTCTCTGCAGCCTGAAAAAAGGGGAACACCACTCCCTCCGAGATATCTATAGAAAAGACAAGCAAAAAACATGCGCACTCATAGTGTAGTATGATTACAAAATGTATATGGAACTGGATCGTGATAAAAGATGCACACTCACATACACAGCAGGAACAAAAGCATGTACGAGTTAATACTCAAACGCCAACCGATAGCAGCAAGGTCCCAGCTGCAACTTCTGATGTCAATCTGGGGTATACTGGAAACGGTAGATGTATTAGCTCCCTCCGTGTACCGGAAGTGATGACGTGCGCTCAGAGCGCCTCTCCGCTTCAATCCCTCTGCCCACTAAGGTTAGTCTCTAGTTGTTAGTACCTCGAGACACTTGTGACGTCACTGGGCTCACCGGATTGGCCGTAATATCCCCCCAATGGGAACTCACTGCTTCGGCTGCCTTCCCAATGAAGGTATAATGGAAAACATATAACTCGCGTTCCTGTTTGTGTAGTACAGCATGCAATTAATAAAATACTAAACAACAGACAGAGAAAAGAAACCTAGATTGGGTACTCAGAACATCTATTGTGTGATATGTGAAGAAATTAAAACAAATTTTAATAAACCACTTTAAAATAATGGGGAGTAAAACGAGTATTAAACGCTATGATCCTAACATATGAACATGTAGTGTGATGTTCTGGATCAATAATTTAGATGGCAAAGGCACCAAAATAAGTGTCTTGCAAAATAAGACAGGTTGGTACGTAGAACCACCTGTATGCTTAACCAGAGATATGAGACTCAACTGTGGTGAGAGTAATCAGTGCCCAGACCCTGAAACAACACTAAAGCAACGACCCTAGCCAGGTCACGACACAGTTAAAGAGAACTGGATCACAAGTGTATATATACTCCAGAGTGGAGCGGATTTTGTTTGCCGATTTATATGTTTGTTGTGTTTAAAGCAACAGGCGCAATAAAGCCTTATTTTAATGTCACCTTTAAACAGTCTCCATTGCGTACCTCTGAACACGTCTCTTACAATGAGCAGTTAGACTAAGCTGACAAAAGCATTGTAAGCCACGTAATTTTGCTTCCCTAAAACAATAATGATCCATGAAGCAAACTGTCATGTACAGCAGGGGTGCACAAACTTTTCAGTCTGCGCCATCGTGCTTGCTCGCGCCGCCCACCCTCTACCCCACCCTGCTCGTCTCCGGCATCAAATGACACCGCAGGGGTCATGTAACGCCACCTTGCCATGGCAATGCGATGTAACATGACCTGCGGCATCAATTGCCACCAGGTTGCCATGGAGACGCGTCGCTGGAAGCCAAGGTAAGGGAATTTACAGAGGTCTCCCGCGGTCTCCCGGCATTTAATGTAAATGCCTTCGGGGAAGCGCGGGGCCTCTGTAAACGCCGCCCCCCCCCCCCCTGTGAAAATCCCACGCCCCCTCCGGGGGTCGTGCACCCCAGTTTGTACAGCCCTGACGTACGGCACACCTGTGAGCATGTGACCTGCATATGGGACAAAGGTTAATAACACAGCTTTTTCACCCTTTCGCAAAGGTCCCACAAATAAACAATATCTCCCCTCAATCCGTCCAAATATACCATCTGTCACAAACAACACCCTTGTGAGCATGTGACTTATCTATGCAACCAAGGTTAATATATACAGCCAACTTTCTGCCTCACCTTTCTCCTGCGCAAGGTACTTTCAATTAGTTCATATTTACCCCTTACTTAAATGCAATCATATCTATCCACTGCCACCCCAAAAAATATCAAATATGAAATTTGCAGAGTCTTAGTAAGGTCCTTGTTTATTATAGAAAAACTATGCACTATACACACACTTCTGTTGTAACAGAATGTGTCTGGAAATGTACTTTACTCTATACAAAGTGTGCAAACAGTTCATACAGAGCCCAAAGCACTTATTTATGTTTTGTTTTAATATATATAAAAATACAGCGCTTATATTACAGAAAAATATTATTACAAGAACATAGTTACAATAAATGCAGACCAGTTTCTTAAAATAAAAGGATAAACCTAGCAGAATTCCATATATACGTTACCACACGTCATAAGTTCTTCCCAGAGAGGTCACTGATATAGAAAGATGAACATTCACCTGTCTAATCCCAGACACACCTCTGTGGAATTCTGATTTTCATACTGTATTACCTTGGTGAGACTTGAGTACAATTTTCTTTCCCTATTGAAACAACATAAGCCCACCCCTGTTGTAAATCAGCTCTGGCTGACAGTTTTATGACTTAAAAGAAATAAACTTAGCTTTTGCGATGCCTAAACGTCTGACTGAATAAAGAAACACACTCATAACTTAATTTCCCAAATACTTAGACCAGGGGAGCGCAAACTTTTACTGCTATGCCCCCCTGTCTTGGCTGCTCCGAGCTCGCGCCCCCCCCCCCTCCTACCTTACTGGTGTGTCAAATGACGCTCCAGGGTCACGGGACGTCATTTGATGCCTGTGACGTCACATCACATGACCCCATGGTGTCATTTGATGCCGCATTGCCATGGAGACGGGTCACAAGTGTCTGAATCACGGTAAGTTTTCTTGTTGCAGAGGCTTCACGCGATCCCCGGCATTTAATTTAAATGCCTGGGGGAAGAGTGCGGGACATCTGCAACTGCCCGCACCCCCCCTAGACAAATCTGCCCCCCCTGCGGGGTGCGCCCCCCAGTTTGCGCACCTCTGACTTAGGCGTGAGTCAAATCAATTGGTTCAGGCGGGTTTGCTGAATGTAACAATACTGATTTTGACTGACTTGCTACTAAGTTTGAGCGACAAATGGATATCTGTCCCTTGCCAGCATCTAAACCTGAAGTGTTTGGCCTTATTGCATCTGTCTCCTTGAAACAATTACAAATATCCATACTTTAGTCTTCAGAATGTAGCTGGCATCCCATGATATCTTATTTTTAATGGAGCCCTCCAGCTTAGTGGTGACCTATGATACGCAGGGGTTATTTCAAGAATCTAAGGATTTCTTTGAGGCTGACAGCCCAAGATCTGGCTCTCGTCCACAGCCTTCTAAACTATACATATTACACTTTTAGTGGGCATCAGCGATAGTCCTCTTTGTAGATCAGCACAGACCCATGAATGGTCTTGACCTGTCATAAAAACAGTTATTGTATTTGTAACATAATTTCTACCTAACGTTAACCCCTGAAGTACCAGTTTGATTAAAATACTTACTATTCCCCCCCCCCCCCCCCCATTTTTATTACACAAACATTTACCTATTTTGGTTTGTTTGAATATCAATAGAGTTTTCTTTAAATTGGGACCCTGATAAAGCAGTTTTATGTTCATGAAGTGTTTCCTCCAAGCTTCTCCAGCCCCTCCATATCAGAGACCCAATCAGTAAAAAGGGTGGGAGGGAGAGGTGAAGGGCCCTCTGTTTTTGTCTTGCTCAACACATGTAGTGACATTATAGCAAATTGAGGAACTGCAGTTACTTACCACCTCTCGACATATTACTGCCTAAGCGGCTGCAGCCTTTAACTATTTTAACAGATACAAGTATCCTTTCTGTTTAACTAATTTTTGTTCCTGCTTATTGCATCCATATCCTCTACATGCTATAGTAATCATCTTAAGACTTCAGTACTATTAGAATAATGATAATTATTTTTAAAGAACTGTACATACAAACACAAAGTTGCGTAAAGTAGAAAAATAATTACACTGCGACTGCAGATCAGGGCATTGTTACATGGAAGCTTAGTGGGAGTTTCCATGCAATACTGCCCTGATTGGCACTCGCAGTTTAATTAAATAACCCCATAGCGTGAATCCCTTACAAAGTTAAGTCAAAGGGACATGCATAAGGGAAATTACTATACGGTGATAAACTGTATGAGAAGCTGGTTCGTTTGCACTGCTTATATATATATATATATATTGAAGTTAATGCATGTGGACAAAAAGCTCATTAAAAGGGAAAATTCTCCTAACACCAAATCAAACTAATGACAGTGCCCAATCTAAAGTGTTAATATAGCAGACTGGCATGATTGATTTTTGTTTTAAATAAATAGGCAATGGTGTAAACGTGGAGGCTGGAACCATAATTAAATAAGAGTGAATTTACACTCATTTAATCTAAATGACAATAAAAAAAATCCAGACTTCATTAATGAAGAATGTTCAATCCCAATTCCTAATAATCTCATTATCTCAAATGTCGTTTCTTTATCCCTTTATAAAAGGTGAAATATGTATTTTTACTCATTTCATTGATTGTAGTTCTAGATCATATGCTGATACTGGCTTGAGAGAATGGCTGGGATCTCACCTCCTCCATCTAAAGTAAATCCCAGAACACCAAAACAATTCTACTATTCATTCAAATGTATGTCAGAAGATTGAAATCATTTCCGTCTTTTTATTTACAGAAATCTTATCCAGACGCACAACGTTTTGAGCATTGAAGGGGGATCCCCCGAAACGTGTGTCTGGATAAGATTTCTGGAAATAAAGAGATAGAAATGATTTAAATCATCCGACTTCTACATTTGAATGAATAGTGCGGCGAAAGAAACATTTTGCGTCCCAAAAAAAAGTTGGTGGGATCTCCTCCGAGATCCCCCACAAGAATAACTCTGAGAAGTATATATGAATTGTTTTGTTTATACTTTGAATTTGTCAATCGATCCTTCAGTCAGTGTAACTCAGCAGCTACAATGTATCCTTATATTACTTAGGTAACATTATATATTGTTACAGTTTGCAGCTCGAACTGCTGGGAATATTGGCAACAAATTATCACAAGCAGGAAAGTGTTACAAAAATCTTGCACTGCTGGGGAGGTGGGCTAAAGCCTGCTATAGAAATCAAAGGTTGCTCAGTGTATTAAAACTCATTAATATGGCATTAAAAATTGAATAATGAAAAATAAAATGCAGTAAGTATTATCTAATCCCACAGGACAGATATATATATATATATATATATATATATATATATATATATATATATGAAAAAATCATCTCAGTTGGCACACTGTAAACATAAGTAAGATGCTGATGCTAGCCCCATATGCACATGTAAAAAGTAGATTTTACCAGATTGGAGTCCGGAAAAAACGAGACAGCACACAGTCCAGTAGTTCCAATGAAGTTGTATTCAAAGTAACATGGCACCACCTCCAACGTTTCGGTCCACTCAACGTGACCTTCCTCAGGGACGTGCAATAAGTGAATGCTAATCCACCCCCTTATATACCCAAACAAATCAAAATTAAAATGAACTCACCCGTGTAGGGGCAACATTGCCCGCGAAACCGCGCCGCTGTGACACGCATGCAAATGCTGGAATGCATCGCCATCTTGGACTGGTTAACATGAAACATCCTGTGAAACTATGGTGGCCTCCATGATCCGCCCGCAGGCACATTCGCGCATGCGCGGACTCATCAAGCCGTGACCCGCAGTGTACTGCTGGAACGCACCGCCATGATGTATCTAGTGATCTTACATATTACTCTTGCTACGGTGGCCCGAATGGTGCTTATTGGCCTCTATAGCGGCGGTTCGCGCATGCGCGAACCTCTCCGTTCAGCTCATTAGGCAAACTGCAATACAGCGCAGGGTCTGTGCTATCCTTTAGCTTTCCCCACTAAGTGCATAAGGGCACCCATATACAGACATAGCCTTAAGGGACATATATAAGGTTCTAGTAAAAGATGCCTAAACTCAATGTCAAAAGGCACCTAACAAATGGAGGTGTTACAGGAAACTATGATATACAGGCACAATAAAGCTTAGTATGATGTATGTTGTTATTTGTTTGAAACTACACTCAACAGGACCTGTTCCAGCATGAGAACGCATGGCACACACAGCAAACATACACAAACCAAATAAATAATGAACATGTGAAGTGCTGTGTGCAACACAGTGAAGTATGTTGTTATCAATGTCCCACTATAATAAATACTATAATTACAATGACTAATAGAGTCTAAAATCGAAAACAAGATACCATGTATGGTCAAGCTAATCTCTGCAAAAATAATATATTAAAAAAACACGTGGATATTGCTTGGATTGCCTCTTTAAGGCTCACAAAATAGTTTTCACCTGCAACTGGCCTATTTATTACAATAATTGCACTTTGGAGGAGAGCAGAAAAAGGGCTTCTGCTGTTGAGTGAATCCACTTGAAATATAAAATCAATATAAAATCAATATCACCCAGATCATTGTCATATTAAAAAAATGCAAACCATGCGGAAGCCATGCCAGCCCAAACAAGCCACATCATTTGGAGACATACTGTATTGCTTCAAACTGTAGCTCAACCATTTTATTTGATCTGGGAGCAAACGCAAATGCTTTCCAAGATCACAAGGAGCAACTTGAACCAGGGTGTCTGGCTTCACAGTCTGTAATCATTATCAAAATCATTACAATGTGATTGTTTGCACTTCCTTTTACCGACTGAATCAATGACAATTTGGGTCAGCCTATAAATGCATATGTTAAAGCTGCAGTCCAAGCAATATCCTACATGTGTGTTTTTATTTTACATAAATCATTTCTGTACTATGAGAAAATACTTGTAGCATTAAAAAAAACAAAAAAAACTCTGTGTGACATTTTTTTTATGAAGCAGCCATTATGTTGCAATAGGTCCTATTGGAGAACAGAGGAGGGTACTTAAAGATCAGTAGATGTATGGTTCCTTACTCTTTGACAAAGTACCCCGTCAGGTACGAAACGCGTCAGAGGTGCTATAGACGTGTCTATTCGTTTTTGCTTAATAAAGATCGTTTTTCATTGATTGCGGTTTTGGTTCCTTCTGTTCCTTCTGAGCTGTGCATCACCTTCCTCCCTTCACATCTGAATACTACATTTTAGGCAGGAGCACGCCTTTCATACAAACCGGGATCCTGGCTGTTTTCCCTTACCTCAGCGTCTGAGCAGCTAAATATTTAGGCTAAGTCCATTCTGCTGCAGATGGCGCTGAGGCATCCGCGCGGCGTGGTCACATTGCCTTAAGGCATTGATCGTGCCCATAGACTGCGGGCACGCGCGGCAGCAGGAGGGGGTGCGCGTTGAGCGAGGAATCTGTTGAAACTGATTTCTTGGGCAGGTCAGATGGCGCGTCTGCCATGTCCGGAAAACGCACCCACTTCACGCGGGTGATGTCACGGACGCGGCCGCCTCCGTGCGGGCGAAGGCTGTATGGACCTGCCCTTAACCTTGCTGATGTTCCGGAGCCAGTGTGTGTTAGCAGGAATAGTGGGGGTTGCGGAGCTTATAGGTTGAATACTCTCCGGTCTCTCACTTCACTTGTGGGTGTTCCGATTATCTCCCTTCCTCAGCTATATTCACCCCCCACCTGTGTTTATTTTCCACACCTTTAAGATATGGCTCTGGGGGATTTATGCCTACCTGGATTGTTATTATGGACTTTGCCATCACTAATTTCCACCTTATATTCTGGAGCGCCGGTTACGGGGGTTAACCCCTTCATGCCCCTTGATGATGTAGATGTCCAAATATGGCCATATAGCATCCCCTCATGATGTAGAGCAGGGGTGCGCAAACGGGGGGGCGCAACATTTTCTGGAGGGGGGCGCGGTGCTTACAGAGGTCCCGCGCTGTTCCCAAAACATTTAAATAAAATGCAGAGGGAGCGCGTGAGGCCTCTGTATGTTTCTTACCTTCGGCGGCTTGTGGCGACACGTCACCCTGACAAAACACAGTCAAATGATGCCACGGGGTCAAATGGCAATGTGTTGCCATGGCGTTGTGACATCACACGGTGTTGTGACGTCAAGTAACGCCGCCAATGCCAGAGGAAAATTAAGAGGGGGGTGGGGGGGGGGGGAGGAGAGTAGGCAGGGGGGGCGCAAACACAATGTTTGCACATCCCTGATGCAGAGTATATAAGGGCATCTACTTCATCCAGGGGGAAGGAAATACAGCCCTGCATCTTACCTGCGCTGCGGGGACACGGCTGCAGACTGCTGCACAGCTCCTCTGAAAGGGGAGTATTGGTTTTCTCTCCCTGCAGATGGCCCCAAAAGATTAATGCTACGGGGTCGCATTCAGAAGTATGAATCCCCGCATAGGTAATGCTCCTGGGCCACCAGAGCTGCAGCCACAGAGAAAACCGCGTCAGCGAGGATAGTAAATCTGGCTACATCTGTATGAATGCTGTGTGACATCGTATATATGACGCTTGGTTCATTGTTCATGTTGAATACCTAATTGAAATTAAAACATGACATAACTACGGTAGTATTAGTAACTATCAATTATCAGTGTAATATTATCTAGAATAGCCATACTGTGAAAATAATACATTTTATTAACCTATATAATGGAACATCTATGCTGTGTCTCATACAGTTTTCATTGATACATAGCAACTTTATACTGAGCTAACATAGTAAATAGACTTTTTAGTATTCACGTCAGGTACAACTTAGCGGACAATTTTGACGCAGGTTAAAATATATTTTCTAGCGCAGATCCTTTATTTAAGTATATATTTATATACTGTATGTGTGTCATACACATCCCATTTGTGTGCGCTAACATATTTGGTTACATACATTTTTGATGCTTAAAGCGCACACAGAGAGTAAAAAGTTAGTTAGTGTAATAGGCGGGTGCACACGAGCGCAATATAAGTTGTGATTTGTGTGGGTCAAACATATGCCAACCATTCTATTTGTAACGCTTAGTACAGCGGTGCACGAACTGGGGGGCGCGACCCCAAGGGGGGGCACGAAACTGCCTGCGGGGGGGCACGAAACTGTCTGCGGGGGGGTGCGCGATTTACACAGGCCCCTCACGCTTCCCGAATGCACTTAAATTAAGTGCCGGGGGAGCTGCAGGGCCTCTGTAAACCTTTACTCACCTTTACTCACCTTGACTCCACACGCGTCGCCATGGCAACGCGGCGTCATGACATCACATTGCTATGGCAACGTGACGTCATGACGCCGACACCGGCTTAGTACATACTGTAGACTCCTATAGGACCACTGACACTAAATATCGCTGAGACAGAAAGAGAATCAGTGAGAAAGAGAATCAGTGAGAAAGAGAATCAGTGAGAAAGAGAATCAGTGAGAAAGAGAATCAGTGATCTGCCTGTGATCACAGATCTGCCGGTGTCATTTTCCAGTGGTTAAAATTAAAAAGTTGTATCTGCTTTAGAAACCTTTTGATGGATAAGTTGGTCGTATTCCCAATCGTAAGGAATCAGTCACTGCTACTTTTGGCTCATAAAGCATTGCTAAATTCCCATTTAATTATGGGAAACTTGGAATTGACTTATTCAAAATTGGAACTGATTAACCTGGTAAAAATACAGCACATATCTTCCCTGTAATACCGTTGGTTATGCTTCAAAATACAAGCTTCACTTCCAAGAACTTGCTTCCTTTCATGATGTTGTCAATGCTTAATTCACTTTCTTGCCAATTTTGAGAGCCATGAAAATTCCAAATCAACTGGAAAGCAACTCTGAGGGACATTTTAAAGGGTTAATTACAAGGAGACAGAATAACATGCCAAATTATTGGCAATGTATTAAAGCAGCACAAGCAGTTTAAAATGAATTACACTGGTCAAAAATAATTGCAACCATTCAGGATAGCAAAAAACGATACAGTTTAGTTAATTATATCAGTGGTGAGATTTCCTTTTGTGATCACCCTATAGCTAGATGTGACTGGAATGGAAATGTTTCTTATAGAAACAAATGGCTTATTGTAGCTAGTGTACAAAATAGGCTACGAATTATCCCAGTGTGCTGCTTTCTATGGATGATATTTTGAAAGCTACAGTAATCTCGTTTGACAGTCATAAAAACGGTCAGCGGTGTGTCTCTGTAGTCTTGCAAAACAATCAGACTTTCCAACATACACAGCATGTGAGTGTGTGCACAGATGTGAAAACACGACCCTTATCGTGCAAGTAACCGGGAGTATTATGGCAGAATAACTCCGTGTCTTTAACACCTTCAGTGCCGGAGAGTCCTGCCACCTCTGTGTCCACCGCCCATTCGGCACACACGATCACGATCCCCGCTTCCGTTTAGTTTGAGGTTTGCACCCATGTGGATCGCTGATAGTGAAAAATGTGCGAAACCCAATGACATAGTGTTTGTCATAAGGGCCCCCAGGGGACCAATGTACATCTATATGGCATTGAAGGGGTTAATTGAAAGGAGAGGCATTAGTGAAAATGCCATTCATCTGTTTAGTGCCAGAGAGGCCCGCAATACGTTACAGGTCTCTCACATTAAAGTGCTTGCAGAAGGTATTGGTTCTGCGCTTTATCAGCACTTAAACCTGTATATAAGGGGGCAATACTTATTGGATTTTGAGAAGGTTTAAGAGAATTTATGCTATAAGAAAAGGAATGATACTTAAAATAATAATAATAATTACTCTTGTGCTGTTAATTGGAGAGAAACAGATAGCACAACGTTTCGGGGGCCTGAGCTCCTTTGTCAGGTACACATGGTGATAATTTGTGAACCAGGGCTAAACACAAATATAGCCTGTGTGTGAAACAGTCGAAACAAGACCCTCTCTCCGCCGCAAATGCACGCCACTGTCCTGAGTGACATCACCTGTTATTAGTACCTCAAGAAAACAGTTTAGCAAGGTACATAATCAGTACATAAGTACAGTACAATCATATTAAATGTATAATGGGGCTATTTAAGAGAAAGTATATAATGTACTTGTAACACGTGTTCCCCCACCCTCTGGGAGTTTTCATTGTTGCCTGTACTCTCGTTGTGCTGTACCTGTGAGGCTTACAGGATTGCTGAGTGTCCGCCGATGGTAGTAGGGAAGAGAGGACAGGCTTTTGGATATAGAGCTCTCATCTCATTCTGGGTGCAGCGTCTCCATTCCCAGCAGGCCCCATCAGTGCTGGGTGCATCTTGCACTCCCCCTGATAAACAGGCAAGAGTATAAAAGCAGCAACTGGTCCTTATTGAGTACAGCCGTACACATCAACAATACCTTTTCTTCTGGTCCCTGGACTCAACCCCCAGGGCCTGAGGTCCCAAAGGTCTATCCCTGACTCCCATACTCAGTGGTGGAGTATGGGGTAGTTGGTCCCACTTCCCTGAGGGAGGGATCTCTCTCTACCCTGAGGAAGGAGAACTCTCTAAATTTGGATCTGCAGCACCTTTTGTACCCAGGGGAGGGTCCTAGGTCTGAGCCACTGATAGGACAGTACACCGGCCTTAGGCCCACCCCCCTGTCACTCAAGGGAGTTGTTTACTGCTGCAGCAGCAGCAAGGGCATAAATATGAACCTAACACTGCCTGCGCTGGTACCAGGGCTTACGTGTTGGGTAGGGCAGATTAGTAACCAAGGGGATACATGGCTACATACTACATGCTTTTTTTCTTCATTTGTCTACAGTACATTATTACTTTGGCTGTACTGTAAATAATTTGAGGGTTGCTGTCATTATATGATAATGATCCCTAAAGCGTTCCGGTCATTTGAAAATTGTACCAAATACAGAAGAAGACGCTCTAATAGAGAGGGTTGGGGTTCCTTACAATGCATCTGATCTAAGGACGCGCTATTAGAGAGGGTTGGGGTTCCTTACAATGCATCTAATCTCAGATGTGCTATTAGAGTGGGTTGAGATTCCTTACAATGCATCTCATTTCAGACGCGCTATTAGAGAGGGTTGGAGTTCTGCAGAATTTCACAATATAAATGCTGAAGCAGGATGGTTCTCAATAGACCCTAGATACACCCACTGAGGTACTGTTACGTTTATAGTAGCTTATATAAAGATCACACAGTACAGAGAAAAGAATCAGGTTGCAAAAAATTTATTTTTAAGTGATACATTTTCAGCTATTCCCATAATAATCACATTTTCTGTTTTAACGTACCCAAACCAAGTGATTTTCTAGAGCAGCGTTGTGCAAACTGGGGGGCGTAAGACTTTTTTGGGGGTCACAGCATTACCATGGAGACGTGGTGTCAAATGAGAAATGACGGGGCGAGTTACGTGGCGTGTGTCACGTGACCTAGCGGCGTCGTTTGACGCTGCAGGTGGGCGCGACACCTGAGGAAATCATGCAGGGAGGGCACAGATTAGGAAGTTTGCACACCCCTGTTCTAGAGCGAGACTACCGTACTGCTAGATGAATTGGAGTACCCAGTTCAGAAAATATTAAACTTCAATATCCCGGCAATTTTTGAGAAGTAAACATGGCCATTGACTATTGCAGACAATCAAGGAGGAATGTTCTCCGTGTACATTGAGTTATCAGAAAGGACTTATTTCTCAGAAGTGCATTTGGATATGATGCCAATATATCTTCTTGTGCTGTCCGACTCAAGCGGCTTGTTGTATATCAGACAAAGCAGCCGATCAGGGTGTTTTTGGTCAAAATTCCCCATTTAAGTCAGCCTCTTTGGCTGATATAGAATAAGTCTCTAAATGTCCATGGCTAAAGTGCAGTAGACATTTTGACACCAAAGTCATCGCTAGTATAGCAATCACATGGCCTTGACCTCATCCCTTGCTACGCTGAACAAAACAGAAAATTCTCTTCTGTTCAAGTTAAAAGTGCATCACTCACAGACCTGAGGGAAAATCAGAACACGCTGTGAGCTCTGCGTCTTGTGCTGTTCTCTCAATGGCTTCAATTCAATTGAAAAACTCAAAAAAATATGCAACACTGCAATATTTCCATCTGATCCTTTTTACTTAATTCTAAATGATATAAACTGAAGAAATGTTTATGGAATTACCTAATAAGAGTTTCAGAACAATAATTGGCATTAACATACTTGTAATTATAAGAAATGTACAATTCTTTTAATTTAGTTCTGAAATTATGCGTTTAATATTTTATGTTGCTTTACAGTAAATTGAGTACAGCAAAGAAGAACGTTGAAACAAAACAATGTTTTTCTTTCCCATATGGAAAAATATAAGTGAATTTATTTTGTTTAATTATTTCAGGTGATGGGGAAGAAAATACATCCAACTATAATTTCCCAGGAGGCGTTGAAAATGGAGACGGACAGCAAATCAAAGCGTAAGTTGCTCATGACCTGCACGATGCGAGGGTTTCATTCATGTATACAATATTACAAACCAATGTTTATGCCATTGTCCTGGAACCTGTTTGGTCTTTTCCGCGTTCTGAGGTTGCTATCACTCCTCAGTGTACTGTTGTTACTCCCTTCCCTGGCTTCTCAGCCGGTTGCATTGGCAACTCACCTATGCTCCTCTGTGAGTTGGGCTGCCCCTCCTCCCCCTGCAAGTTGGTACAGCCCTGACTTTATTTCCTTCTTGTACAAGCATGCTTCCTTTTGGAACCAGCAACCCTGTGAGTAATAACACTTCTCACTTTTTCCCAGAACAAGGCATTGCTTTTTTACCTTTCTCTCACAAATGTTGCCTTCAAGTTATTCTACAGTATGTTTCTTGTATACCCCCGCCAATAAAGTTACAGAAAATAGAAGGACTCTGTGTGCATTTAAAGAGGATGAGTTTAACTGCCTGATCCTACTCATTAGCTACAGTGAGCCTGGGCCAGAACACCCATTTTTAGGTTTTAATCTAGGCTGTATTTTTAATCTGGTTCACAATAGTCGAGGATAAAAATGTAGAGATGGACGAGTTTGGCTTTTACTAACTTCTAAGCAGTTGTGATTAATATGAAACACGGTTCGGTCCTGTGTGCCTAGGCCTGAACCAAAATGAGGCAAAACCTCATTTTGATATGTGCTCCGGCTCAACAAGGAACGCCTCAAGAACTAGCGCTCCTGTGGCACTTCCTTCATTTAAAACTGCCATTTTGCTTTGGCATCGGCATGGGAGGGGGTACCACGGATAGAGAGAGAGAGAAATGCACATTGCAGAGGGAAAGAAACACAAAGGGTAAGAGAGAAAAAAAGGGCAAACAGATTACCTATTGGTTATAAATATACAATTGTATACAAATTAAATGGGTATACATTATGAGAATCCTTGATGGAGAAGGATTTAGGAGTGCTTGTAGACAGCAGGCACAGAAATAGTGCCCAAAGTCATGCAGTAGCTGCAAAGGCAAACAAGATCTTATCTTACATTAAACGAGGAATGGATGGAAGGGAAGTAAATATAATTATACCCCTCTATAAATGAATTTTTTAAGTGAAACGTCTAGCGTGGCACTGGCACCTACAAAGTCTGTAATAGCCTTACCTCGAAATACACCTATCACTGCTCAGCTCTGGCCCAACACTTAACTAATCCCTTCCTGTGTCAGGCCTCGTCCAGGGTTACTGCTTGCTGGTGGAGGCGCGCTGAAGCGCGCTTCCGCTTGGCACTGAGCCCCTACAGCCGCAATTAGAGCGGCTTTAGTAGGGGCTCGCCTACGCTTCTGCGTGCTTGCGGAAGCGTAGGTCTTAGGAAAATTTTAAATGTTCCCGCTTGCCGGAGCGCAGGGCCGGTCACGTGAGCGGTTCGCCCAATGAGGGCGAACCAGCTCCGTGACGTCACTGGCCCGCCCCCGACACACCCCCGGACGGCGCACTGTCTAAGGCCAGGGAAAGCACCCGCTTTCCCTGAGCCTCAGCGCGCCTCCGCACGCCAGCAAGAAGCTTGGCCGAGGCCTCAGGATGTTAAAATGCATCAAGAAGCCGATCAGTTTTGGAGCGTCCCCATGTGTGTAACTCATGCGCATGCGCGCGCACATATAGGATCTATTCTGGCTGCACACTCTATGTTCCCTCTATAGACAGTGATAATGGCTGATATCATACAGTGATTATATGCTCTAACATAACACCCTCAAAGTCCCAAGTACTGTGCATACAATCTCTAGTTGACAAAAAAAGGGAACATAAATACAGGAACAAGGGAGATATTGGCAGCATCAACAATGGCGTACGCTGAGGAATTCCCAACATATTCTGAATAGCCTGAAAGACAGAGAAGAGAAGGAGTACAATACATAGTGTAAAAATCCACCTCTATATGTCAGACAAATAGATGGTTAGCCAAACAGGATATATGCCAAAAATGAAAGGTAATCACCTACTGTATGTTAATACCCCCTATGAATCTAATAAAAATATATATACAAGACATATTAAAAAAAACAATTTACTAAAGCGACAATCCCACTCATAACTCAAAGAATTGCACGTTCAGGTCCAAATCCAGTAAGAGTCACCAAGGGAATGTATAGAAGCCATCTCGGCTTGAAAAGGCGTGAACCAGATACCCAGTATAGTGTTAAGTCGAGGTCAGTCCATATCAGTCAATGTATACCGCATAATTCACATCCTATCCAACCAGAGAAGCCAAGAGGGAAGTCACGTTCACTCACCCCCGTATACCACCGACTACAAGGATATCAATGGGAGTCCCACACCTGCCGACTGCACATTCCAAATCCATGTGGGCAACCTGTTGTAACAGGCCATTAGCAACCATCGTATGGTAAGGTAACAAAAAGTGCTTGGAACTCCCACAGGGAGGCCTCTGGAACAAGGAGCTAAAGAGATAGGCAAATAAAATACCAAAGATGCCAACAGTACTAGGTCTGAGCAGAAAAGCGTCCTACGGCACTTGTCACTCACCCCCGATGTCGCTCTTGAATCCATGGTAAACGTCAGTTCTTGGCCACGTCATAACCTACAGGGAACAAATCACACTACAGTATATATATATTATTTAGGTTATGGTGGGTGAAATGGTGACTGAAAACCCTCAACCGGACTAAAAATATTACTTATGAGTACACTCACATGTATTAGACAGGTCAGCAACCCTGCTTTTCACAATTGCAAAGCCAGTACAACCAACCTCAAAGTGAAACCCAAAAGGTCGAAGCAGCTGTCTGTCAGTTGGGTAACTGGCTTTGCATCTGATCGCAGGCTGTGGTTAAAACAGCGGGCATTGGCTTAAGGGTTCCATGTAATAATGACTAAGGCAAAAGGTAACACTGTGCTCATTTGCTTGTCATTTCCCAGAATCCCTTGCTGCAGTGGAAGCACTTTCTGCTAGGTGATAATGGTGAAAAGCAGGGTTGCAGACATGTCTTAAGACATGTGAATGTGCTCACAAGTAATATTTTTATTTGCTATATATGTATATATATATATATATATATATATATATATATATATATATATATATATATATATATATATGTGTGTATGTATGTATGTATGTGTATATATATACGAACACAAAATGAAAAAAAGAGGGTTTGTTGAAAGCACACGGAAAATATGTGAAAGTACAAAATGGATTTTATTAGCAATACAAAACACAAAAATAATATTAAAATATACCTAAACACATACTAAATGAACACTGCTGAACCAAAGAATACACAATAAAAATGTAGGGACCCAAAATATGTAACATGCAAAATACATATGTATGATAATGCAAATCCAGGGGAAAATAATTTCCCCTGGAAATGCAATGGAGATCGGCCGATCAGCAACACATGATAATACAAATGACTGGAAAAAAACAATATCTACACAAACCCAAGTAAACACAGAAAAAAAAACAACAATGAAAATAGAATGAATTAATACCCTAGATGCTGTGTAGCCAAAAGGTGGTGGCTAAACCCTGGCAGTTATAATAAAGAGCCAGAGAAAGACAGAAAATAAATGTCTAAAATATGCAGAGGTGGGGTCCCCTCAAAGACTAAAATGTAAACAATGAGTCAGCAGAGAAAACAAGGGAGAAAAACATGAGAAAATAACTCCCTAAAAGTGTCCAGGCCACACAATTGGGACAAAACAATTGCTATCAGATTTAAAGCAGCAATGCAAGCCGGTAATTATCTGTGCAATGTTTGTTTTTTTTAACAGAGGATTGAAGTATGGGGTCTCCGGAGCGGAATCTTGTTAATTTCAGCTCTGGGGTCCCACTGCTTCCTGAGATACTTATCTCAGTAGTAGGTGCCGGTAGCCACCCTGCTCAGCTAGCAGGACTCACGTAATAGCCGCTTTTCAAACCCGCCCTGTGGGCCAATGGGAAGCCATGACGTCATCCGGTGCAGATTCCTATTGGCTGATGAGACGCGGGAGCTTTCAAAAGCACAGGGAAACCGGCAACTTCTATGAAGGTAACTATCTCTGGAATCAGGGCTCCCCGGAGCTGAAATGGAATGGGTTCAGCTCCGGAGACCCTCTGCTTCAATCCTTTGTAAATAATTTTGTTTTTTAAATCACTGGCTTGGATTGCTCCTTTAATTGAGAGAAGAAAAAAAAAACCTTAATTTTTTTTTCAATGGAATTCCTTTTACTGATAAATAAGGAGCTGTTTTCTGCCCAACTTTTGCAGCGGGGAGACTTAACAAAATAACTCCCATAATGCCTGAGTCTAACCCGAGACATATAGCCCATATCTCTCTGCTTTCTGTATAAAAATCAGTAGCTACTAGATGGTGTGCTGGACATTCTGAACATTCCTATCAATGTCAACAAAGTAAGTACAGACAGCACACACTAAGAAAGTCTGTGTAGCAATAACGGGTGCAGACGGGAACAGAGAGGACCCTCGTTCCTCTCAAATAATCAGTGGAACATAAACGTTCCCAACACACCAGGAAAAAAAGAACTAATAAAGGATCAGCCAAAAAGTCAAATTTAATTAACCATTAACGATGCATATAACGTCAATCAGCAATAGAGGGACAACGTGTATATAAGGTAACAGGGACAAAGACAGGGATGGGGAAGGAAAGAGAGGAAAGGAGAGGAAGAAAAAAACACGGGAAATAAAAAGTGCAGGGCAAGGGGGGCAACGTAACGTTTCGGGGTACAGACCCCTTCTTCTGGCCCGTTCCCAGGTAGACCGAAGTCACCTGGTACTTCCCTTACCCTCTGACTAGGTCCCTGAAATACACAGTGACACACTGAGACTAAATGACAAAGGTAAATGAAACAGTGGAATACCAAAGATATATAAAGAGCATATAAAGAGCTACTGCTAGTTCTCCAAGCAAAATACAGGTAAACTGGGAAGCACAAATCTCATACAGGAGTGCCTGAAAACACAGTGAAGGATAAGGAGTATAACTGGCAAAATATGGTGCTACAAGGTTAATGACCCACTGAAGTAGGCCTAAAAGAACAAAAAATTCTCAGACAGGTACAGAAATATATAGATAACTGAACCACTCATTATAACAGGTAGAACCAACATACTTGTGGCCAGCATACACAGGAACAGTCCAAAGGTAGGTTAAGCTGGAACAATGTGCAAACAAACAGCACTGCATGAGGAGCTGTACCTGTGGTCCTTAAAGCGGCGCTGCCCGTGACGTCACTGCGAGCCAGCTGGAAACATGAATAGGAGTTCCTCCAAGTGCAGGGAACAGAGCAGTGAAACCCACACATGCGCACAAGCAGGGTCCCAGCTGTCGGATCCAAGGGGCGGAGCCAGTCTAGTTCAGTGGCAAATGTGATCAGGCAAACACTCCAGGTACAGTGAAGAGGGTGGATGTATAACAGCAGCAGAGGAGAACATCACAGGGCACCAGCAGCCCAACCAGGGGCCCAGAGACATAGGGAAAAATGCACACAAGGGAGAAAGTAAAAGTATTAATTATAACTCTAATGATTGTACAACAAAGCAGCCTATTAATGGACCCTGAAACAGTCATAATGCACAATAGGGAGATACTGAACAAAGGGGTATAATACACATGTACTAATGGCAAAATAAAGGCAAATGCCCAAAACATCATCAGACATCCCAACTAGGATACACAGTAGTGTGGTGAGGCAGAGATGGAGGAGACCAAGGCGCCAAGGATAGATCACAGCACAGGATGACGGCCACAGGGGGATAGCATGCTCCGACGGTGGACGCCATGGAACCAAAGGAGACATAGATAGGTGGACAAAAGGATAGTCAGATGCAGGCAACAGTGGAACGGCAAATACACCTACATATAGGGGACCCCTAGTATAGGGCAAAGGAAACTTCAAAAGAAGCAGCTCAGATCGAGATCCTTATTGATGCCCTTTGGGGTCATGGTGCCCAAACGCCGAATCCACTGTGTCTCTTTGGGCAGCAAATGCATCTTGGTGTTACCACCACATCTACCTCTTGTATGTCCATCTATTATCTGAAACTGGATCTGACTGGAGTTGTGTCCTGCCTGTGTAAAATGATGGGCCACTGGGGCATCAGGATCCTGTCTGCGGATCGCTGCTTTGTGTTGTCGGATCCTGTCCTTGACACACTGAGTAGTCTCCCCCACATGCCCCATCCCACACGGGCATTTGATTAGATAAATCACATTCCTAGATAGACATGTGTAGAAATCCTTGATGTAATAAACTGAGCCTGTAAATGGATGCGTAAATCTATCTCCCTCCTGCATGCTGTCACACTGACTACAGCTACAGCACCGGAAACAACCCTTTTTGGGGGTACCAAGGAAGGGTGTATGATTAGTGCCACCAATATCAGCCTTCACAAGTCTATCCCTCAAATTTTTACCTCGTTTGTATGAGAAAAGAGGGTGTCACTGTATATTTCAGGGACCTAGTCACAGGGTAAAGGAAGTACCGGTGACTTCGGTGTACCTGGGAACAGGCCAGAAGAAGGGATCTGTACCCCGAAACATTACGTTGCCCCTCTTGCCCTGCACTTTTTATTTCCTGTGTTTTTTTCTTCCTCTCCTTTCCTCTCTTTCCTTCCCCATCCCTGTCTTTGTCCCTGTTCCCTTATATATACGTTGTCCCTCTATTGCTGATTGACGTTGTATGCATCGTTAATGTTTAATTAAATTTGACTTTTTGGCTGATCCTTTATTAGTTCTTTTTGTCTTGGTGTGCTGGGAACGTTTATGTTCCATTCCTATCAATGTCGTTTTTTTATATAAAAAAAGCTATCTGACTGACCTTGTCATGCTCGGGAACCATTTTTATAATTGGTTTTGTGATTGCCTGATGCCATAGGCAAGTTTAATTGCGTGTTTTTCTGCAGTCTGGGCTGAACATTGAAGCACAATAGTTTTTTCGTATTTAACATTGGTGGGCAACAGGCGGCTTACTACCTCAGCAGCCCTCTCTCCCCAGTGCAGAGGGAGTGGAGATGTTGCTGATATGGATTGTATCTTCTTCCCACTCCTTGTGCTGCTTAATAACATGTTCCCAATGTAAAGAGAGGAAGAGGACAGTATTCATTAGTGTGCCGATATTAAGAAGCTGGCTGGAGTGGAGACGCGTCTACTCACAGCTGCAACACCCCTTCTACCTATGCACTATATATATGAAGGTGATGTGCTGACCTTTTGAAGGGTCAAGAGCAGCACATGTGTCGCTTGAAGTACAGTGGCGAGAAAAAGTTTGTGAACCCCAATGATAATTACGGAAATGCCATCGTTTTACCATGATAACCTTCTAGTATCAAAACCAGTCTTTTCTTAAATATACAGTAGGGTTTATATTAACCAATTCCATGTTTTTTTAAACAAAATGATATATGAATTGGAAAAACAATGAGTAATTAAAAGTCAGGGTATGTGCAAAAGTAAGTGAAACCCTGGTTTTATTAGCTAAATTAAAGGAGATAATTAGAATCAGGTGTTTAATTAGGTAGATCTGAAGGGGTGAGTTTGGGAGGCCCCACCCAACATAAAGATCAGACATTTTATGAGTTTGGTCTTCACCATACAGGGTTGTGGAAACATGTCATGCCACGATCAAAAGAAGTTTCTGGGGACCTCAGAAAAGCAGTTATTGATGCTCATCAGTGAAGAAAGGGTTACAAAACCATTCTAAGGATTTGGGACTCCACCAATCCATTGTCAGACAAATAGTCTACAAATGGAGAAAGTTCAAGACCACAGTCACTCTCCCAGAAGCGGTAATCCTATCCAAAGTATCTCCAAGAACAAACCGGCAAATCATCCAGGAAGTGACAAAGAACCCCAGAGCAACATCTAAGGATCTGCAGGCCACTCTCACCTTGGCTAATGTGAGTGCTCATGACTCAACTATCAGAAATAGACTGAATAATAATGGTGTTCATGGAAGGATAGCCAGGAGGAAACCACTGCTTTCTAAAAAGAAGACTGCTTCCTGTCTGAAGTTTGCCAAAGAGCACATAGATGGTACACAAGACTTCAGGAACAATGTTCTCTGGACAGACAAGTCAAATGTAGAACTTTTTGGCCTCAATCAGAAACATTATGTTTGGCAAAAATCACACTACGTTAGAACAGAAGAACCTCATCCCAACTGTCAAGCATGGTGGTAGGAGCGTGATGGTTTGGGGCTGCTTTCCTGCCTTGGCACCTGGATGGCTTGCCATCATTCACAAAACCATGAATTCTGCATTGTATCAGAAAATTTTAGAGGAGAATGTCAGGCCATCCGTCCGTGAGCTGCTCAAGGGGGTTCCACCAGGTACTGAATCTAAAGGGCACTGACGGCCCACAAAGTGCAATATATGTTGTATGGGACTGATAGAATCTAGAGATAAGGGCATTTGTTTTGCCAGAGATGGGATGATATAAACAAGCCATTCTTTGGAGGGTTCTGCAAGGTTCAGGGGGTGTGGTCTAGAAGGTATTCCACAAAAGAGTGAATTTATTAAACATGAGGGTATTAGGTAATGACCTCTATGCTAATGAATAACGTTTAGATATGTATCAACGTTGAAAGGAGACAAATGTAATAAGGCCAGACACGTGAGGTTTAGAAGGTGGCCAGGGACAGATACCCATTGGTTACTCAAGTTTAGGAGCACAGCACTCAAAATGAGTCCGGTTACATTCGTCAAACTCACCTGAATCTATTAATATGACTCACGTGTGTCTAAGTATTGGGGAAATTAAGTTATGAGTGCGTTTCTATATTCAGCCAGACTTTTAAACATCAGGAGAAATAGTTTTTAAATTTTTTCCCCCATAGTCATGAAATTGTCAGGAGAGCTAATTTACAACAGGGGTGGGTCTTACGTTGTTTCCATGCGGGAGAAACGCTACAAAAGAGGTGTGTTTGGGATCAGACACGTGAATTTACATCATCTACTCCAGTGACCTCTCTGGGAAAGACCTATGACATATGGTAGCATACTGTACACTACCGACACACTTAATCCTAGCAGGGCTAGTTCCGCAAGCCGGGGGATGCCCCGGCTTGCTAGCCCCACTCCCTCGGCGTGCGTGCGCGGTCACGCGTCATCGGGTGCCAGCGCCCCCTGCACGCGCGTCCAGGGCTCTGGTGTCCCGCGATGTGGTGGACGGCGGCAGGGGGTTCCGGGGGACCCGGCGGACCCGGCAGCGGGAGGGAGAGCGCCCCGATCGGAGGGCGCTCTTCCGCTGCTTCGGCGCGTGCCCGGCACCCTCCGGCGCGCGCCAGGTTACTGCTGCGGCCGAGAACGGGCAAATGCTCGAATAAACTCGGCCGCAGCAGTATAAGGATTTCTGTTTATTTTATTTTAAGAAGCTTCTGCATTTATTGTACAGTAACTGTATGTTCTTGTAATAATCTTTTTCTGTAATCTGAAGCGCTATATATATATATATATATATATATATATATATATATATAGAGGTATCAGTACCGTGTTAGCCGAGCTTCAATAATCAAAAAATAAATAGATGATACCGTTCTGTGGCTAACGAAATGCTTTTATTTGTGTGAGCTTTCGAGATACACTGATCTCTTCTTCCGGCGATGTTACAATGAATGAAGCAAGCAAAGGGTATACTTAAAAACAGTGTCTCTTGGAATGTTATCTGTGCTTGTCCTTCCCCCAGTGTGGATGAGATTTATGGCTTAAATAGTCGGGCAATGAGAGCCAAGGCCCGCCCCACAGTCAGCCAATGGGAGAGCTTGACAGCCAATGAGAGCGCGCACAAACCCACAGACAAACATATTTTGAGTTTTATATATTTATATATATATATATATATATATATATATATATATATAACAAACAAAAGAAAAAAGCTGCGCCTCTGCTTACGGTTATATAGATATGTACAATGGAACTGGCTGTAATGTAAAATTCTACACTATATAAACTAATAGGTGATAAATTGTAAATAATATCATCTAGCACAAATAATAATAATAAAGCCTGTAAACCATAAGAATTAATAACAAGGTTAATACAATATATATGTTATCCAAACAAGGGAAAGAGTGTAAAAACCAGTCCTCAAAAAATTCCAATTTGATGATGTGGGTTCTGGTGTAGAGGGTCTCCGGCTGCTCTCAAAGTGGACAAACCACATCCACAGGGAATCTAAAAGAAAAAAGGAAGAGAGAGCGCACGCCCATAGCGTAACATAGTAAATTTACTATTTTACGATTTGGGTGTGCGCTCTCTCTTCCTTTTTTCTTATTTATATATATATATATTGTGACAGAAACCAGGGGTTGGTAATAAACTCCATATACAGGGCTCCCAGGATACTGAACAGTTTCTGTCCTGTCTAAGCTGAACAGGGCAGCCTCGTGGTACAGGCACTCCATTCCACAGTTTGTCTGCTGCCTGTTTTCTGTCACCTGTCATGCTGATTAGAGTTCAGGTATATAAGACCTGTTTCCTGTTTCCTCTGAGCCCCGCCCAAGAGCCTGGAAGGCTGCTGAACTGCAGAGGGGTGAGAAAGCCTCTTTCCCAAATCGCTTCATTCATTCTGTTAGTTTGTCTAAAGACTGCAAAGGTACTTATTTTGTTGGTGGAAGTGGACAAGCCACTTCCAACTCTGAGTCAGGGACATCTAAGTTTAAGTTATCGCTCAGACGAGCAGCTTTTTGTTTGGCTTTGTTTTCTGTTTGCACTGTGGCAGTCTCAGTGCCTGGGACTGAATAAACCAGGCATAGCCTGTTTAAAGGAACAGTACGTGACGTCTCATCATTTAACCTACCCTAAAAGACCGTGTTCTAACAGTCCCGGACAGACGGCGGAGCCCCGGAGTAAGCCGTTTGTCACATATGGTGGAGAATGCGGGCAGAACACTGAAAGGTCTGGGGGTTAAAGAACTTTAAAAAAAAAAAAAAAAAAAAAGAAGGTTTTTTTTTTCTCTCTCTCCAAACAAGATGGAAGACGTGGTGAGTGCGCTGGTACGCAATGTCGCTGTCCAGAAAGACGCGAATGAAGCCCAGCAACAGGCGAGTGAAACCCAGCGACAGCTGTTAATAGCCCAGCAAGAGACTAATGCAAACCAGCAAGAGACAAACCGCCTGCTGAGAGAGGAGCAAAAGCGGTTCGCTCAGGGCTTACAGCAGGAACTCGAGATCCTGAGGGGGACTATCAGTAACCTTCCACTGGCAGCGGCAGCCCCAGTTCCGAAAATGACCAGGGCAAGCCACTACCTTCAGAAGATGGGACCCTCGGATGATGTGGAAGCCTATCTTCTCACGTTTGAACGCACGGCACAGAGAGAGGGATGGCCAGAAGCTGAGTGGGCTGGTCTAATCGCACCCTTCCTAAGCGGCGAACCCCAGAAGGCTTACTTTGATCTAGAGCCAGCCGAAGCTAACGTCTATGCAAAATTGAAGTTCGAGATCCTCGCCCGCCTCGGCGTAACCACGGCTGTTCGTGCCCAAAGGTTTCACGCATGGTCCTTCACGATGGATAAAGCCACCCGAAGCCAGATGTATGACCTCATCCACCTCGCCCGGAAGTGGCTACAACCCGAGATCAACTCAGCAAGCCACATCGTGGAACGGTTGGTCATGGACCAGTTCTTGAGGAAACTTCCCTCTGCCTTACGCCGTTGGGTCAGTCGGAGTGACCCCCACAATGCGGATGAGCTTGTGGCCCTTGTAGAAAGGTACAGTGCAGCAGAAGAGCACCCGCAACCCACAGTCGTGGAGCAACCCCACTATCCGAGGTTCCAGGACTCTTCCAGAGACGGTAAAAGGGTACCGGGGTTAAGGGGCGCTGAAGAGCGGCGACCACCTTCACGCCGCTCCAGCAACAGTGGTTCGCACACTAAGGGCAATAGCCAACATGGGGAGCCGGGAAAAGGCTCTAAGTGGGACACAGACTATGTACCTAAATGTGTAAATTGTCATGAGAGGGGCCACACAGCAAAAATCTGCCCACTAAATGATGAGCCCATGCAATGCAACAGCGTGGAACCTTATTCGCTGTTGTCCCAATGTATGGGCCCTAGCCCAGAGGACCCCTTGAATAACCATCTGTGGGCATTTGTAAAGGTTAATGGTAAGAGGGTTCGGGCACTTCTTGACTCTGGGAGTATGGTCACACTAGTGTCCGAATACCTATTGCCCATTAAGAAGAAACAGGTAAACAGTTCACAAAGAGTGGCAATTTGTTGTATACATGGGGATAATCATGAATATTCCACTGTTGATGTTTTTTTTGAAACAGAATTTGGTTCTTTAGATTTCAAGGTGGGTGTTGTACCCAAACTGGCACATGATGTGTTAATAGGGACCGACTTTCCCCATTTTCTAAAAATGTGGTCCCCAGCTCAGAATAGCACCCAGAGTTCAATAGCAGACCATAACGAAGTGTTAGAAGAAACAAATCCTTTCCCTTTTTCAGAAATGGAGGTTGACGAGGGCCCAAATAAGAAGGGGGAAAAGGAGGAGTGCTGTGAAATTCCCTTCCCCATCACTACTTTGGTAGGGAATACCCCAAATCAAGATGTTGATCAGGCACTTACCACCCCAGTACAGGATAAGACCCTCGCTGACCTAGAGGTCAGTCCTGGGAGTTTTAAGAAGGCCCAGTGGGAGGACCCCACATTAGCGGTAGCAAGGGGAAATATACGGGACCAGAATAGTACTCATGGCAAACCAGATAGGTCACTTGCTTACCCCTACTTCGAGGTAGAGAACGACCTAGTATATCGGGTTGATAAAAGAAAATCAGTTACAACTAAACAATTGTTGGTACCACGGACATTCCGTAACGTAGTATTACACCTCGCACATAGTCATCCATTGGGGGGACACCTAGGGGTGGAAAAGACAAAAGAAAAGGTTCTCCGAAGCTTCTATTGGCCTGGGGTTCTGGCAGAAATTACAAACTATTGTTCCTCATGCCCAGAATGTCAGATCACCGCCCCGTTCAAAGCATACCGCAGCCCATTGGTACCCCTTCCCATAATAGAGGTACCATTTGACCGGATTGCTATGGATCTAGTAGGACCCCTAATAAAGTCTGCTAGGGGACATCAGCATATATTGGTAATATTAGATTATGCTACCCGATATCCGGAGGCAGTTCCCCTACGTAGCACCTCTGCTAAAAACATAGCAAAAGAGTTAGTACTTCTGTTTTCCCGGGTCGGAATTCCTAAAGAGATCTTATCTGACCAGGGAACACCGTTTATGTCCCAAGTAACAAAAGAGCTATGTAAACTCCTAAAAATCAAGCATCTCAGAACCTCAGTCTATCATCCACAAACAGATGGTTTAGTGGAAAGGTTCAATAAAACCTTAAAGAGCATGTTACGCCGGGCGGTCGATAAGGATGGGAAAAACTGGGACTGTTTGTTACCATACCTGTTATTTGCCATTAGGGAAGTTCCCCAGTCATCCACAGGCTTCTCCCCGTTTGAACTATTGTATGGCCGACATCCAAGGGGCTTACTGGATATAGCCAAAGAAACTTGGGAACACGAGGTTACCCCTTACAGAAGTGTAATAGAGCATGTTGCCCAAATGCAGGACCGCATTGCTGCAGTCCTACCCATAGTGAGGGAACACATGGAGAAAGCTCAAGAAGCACAAAGGAATACGTATAATAAGGGTGCTAGGGTCAGAATTTTTTTTCCAGGTGATAGGGTACTAGTTCTGGTTCCCACCGTGGAGAGTAAATTCCTTGCTAAATGGCATGGGCCATATGAGGTCTTGGAAAGAGTGGGAGAAGTAAATTATAGGGTAAGGCAGCCAGGTAGGAGGAAACCTGAGCAAATTTACCATATAAACCTACTCAAGCCCTGGAAAGATAGAGAGGTCTTGTTAACCCTAGTACCCCCAGGTCCGTCAGAGAATCAAGAAACTGACCCAGAGGTTAGCATAGCTGAAACACTGTCCGTGCATCAGAAACGAGAGGTCCAGAGTTTAGTGAGAAGGAACAAAGAAATCTTCTCTACACAGCCAGGTAAAACTAACGTAATTAAACATGACATAGTCTCTGAACCGGGGGTCCGAGTTAACCTTAAACCGTACCGAATCCCAGAGGCCAAGAGAGAGGCTATAAGTTTAGAGGTTAAAAAAATGCTAAAACTAGGCGTTATTGAGGAATCCCAAAGTGGGTGGAACAGCCCTATAGTTTTAGTCCCAAAGCCAGACGGTACAACAAGGTTTTGCAATGACTACCGGAAACTAAACGCGGTGTCAAAATTTGATACTTATCCTATGCCCAGGGTGGATGAACTTGTAGAGAGACTGGGCAAAGCCCGATATCTCACAACCCTAGACCTAACAAAAGGGTACTGGCAGGTTCCCCTCACAGAAAGGGCAAAAGAAAAAACAGCCTTCTCAACCCCAGACGGCCTCTTTCAATATAAGGTGCTGCCTTTTGGCTTACATGGAGCTCCCGCCACATTCCAAAGAATGATGGATAAAATTTTAAAACCACATGTTCGGTACGCTGCCGCCTACCTGGATGATGTGGTAATCCATAGTGAAGATTGGCAGTCCCACCTTCCAAAGGTCCAAGCTGTGCTCGACGCAGTTCGGTCTGCTGGACTAACTGCTAACCCCGCTAAATGCACTATTGGTCTGGAGGAGGCCAAGTATCTGGGGTATTCTATTGGTAGAGGGTTACTCAAACCACAAACACTCAAAGTAGAGGCGATACAAAATTGGCCAAGGCCAGTCACAAAAAAACAAGTAAGGACCTTTTTGGGGTTAATTGGCTACTATAGGAGGTTTATTCCCAATTTTGCAACTAAGGCAACCCCACTAACCGACCTCACAAAAGCAAGAGGACCGCTAATGGTAAAGTGGTCCCCCGAAGCCGAACAGGCCTTTAGAAGCCTGAAAGAAGCTCTCTGTGCCCAACCAGTGTTGGTCACACCTGACTTCTCCAAAGAGTTCGTAGTCCAAACCGACGCATCTGAGGTAGGGCTGGGGGCGGTACTCTCCCAGGAGTCTCAAGGGGAGGAGCACCCCATCCTTTATTTAAGTAGGAAACTAAATCCCCAGGAGAAAAATTACTCCATAGTCGAGAAAGAGTGTCTCGCAATAAAGTGGGCTGTAGAGACACTCAAGTATTATCTGTTGGGGAGAAAGTTCCGATTGGTCACAGATCATGCACCCCTTACCTGGATGTGTCAAAATAGGGAGAAGAACGCTAGGGTGACCAGGTGGTTCCTAAGCCTACAGCCCTTTAAATTTTCTGTGGAACACAGGTCGGGGCACAAACATGGCAATGCCGACGGGTTGTCAAGGATGCACTCCCTAATATCCATGGTCGCTCACCCCTCGAGGTCTGAGCTGGGGGGGAGGATATGTGACAGAAACCAGGGGTTGGTAATAAACTCCATATACAGGGCTCCCAGGATACTGAACAGTTTCTGTCCTGTCTAAGCTGAACAGGGCAGCCTCGTGGTACAGGCACTCCATTCCACAGTTTGTCTGCTGCCTGTTTTCTGTCACCTGTCATGCTGATTAGAGTTCAGGTATATAAGACCTGTTTCCTGTTTCCTCTGAGCCCCGCCCAAGAGCCTGGAAGGCTGCTGAACTGCAGAGGGGTGAGAAAGCCTCTTTCCCAAATCGCTTCATTCATTCTGTTAGTTTGTCTAAAGACTGCAAAGGTACTTATTTTGTTGGTGGAAGTGGACAAGCCACTTCCAACTCTGAGTCAGGGACATCTAAGTTTAAGTTATCGCTCAGACGAGCAGCTTTTTGTTTGGCTTTGTTTTCTGTTTGCACTGTGGCAGTCTCAGTGCCTGGGACTGAATAAACCAGGCATAGCCTGTTTAAAGGAACAGTACGTGACGTCTCATCATTTAACCTACCCTAAAAGACCGTGTTCTAACAGTCCCGGACAGACGGCGGAGCCCCGGAGTAAGCCGTTTGTCACAATATATATATATATATATATATATACACACAATTTTTAATTTTTTTGTATATTTCTTGGGTGTGGCAGCAGATAGATATGATTGCAATTAAGTAAGGTGTTAATATTAACTAATTTAAAGTACCTCGTGGAGGAGAGAGATGTTGGCTAGAGCAGGGGAGCGCAAACTTTTTGTGCTGCGCCCCCCTGTCTCTCTGCCCCCGGCTCTCGCGCCCCCCTGCCTTCCTTCAGCCGCGTCAGATGACGCTGCGTGGGCGTGTGACGTCAGGTCACATGGTGCCGCGGCGTCTATTGACGCCGCGTTGCCATGGCGACGCAACACAGACGGCTGAATCCCGGTAAGTAAATAGTTGCAGGGGCCTCACGCGATCCCCTGGCATTTAATTTAAATGCCTGGGGGAAGAGCACGGGGCCTCTGCAACTGCCCGCGCCCCCCCAGTACAATCTCCCGCCCCCCCTGGGGGTCGCGCCCCCCACTTTGCGCACCGCTGGGCTAGAGTATCCATGTGTATTAACCCTGGTTGCATATCTAAGTCCCGTCCTCACTTCTGTGCTGTGACAGATGGTATAGTGGGACGAATTGAGGGGAGATATTGTTAATTTGAGGGACCTTTGTGGAAGGTGAAAAGTGGGCCAGCTAGAGAGCTGTGTATTAACCCTTGCCCCATGTGCATGTCACGTGCTCACTATTAGTGTAGCGTTATTTATAACAAAATGAAGAAAATCAGGGCTCCACGGATTTGCTCAATGAACTAATTTATTACCAATAGACTTGACGTTTCGGCCACACAGGCCTTTCTCAAATGAAGAAAGGCCTGTGTGGCCGAAACGTCAAGTCTATTGGTAATAAATTAGTTCATTGAGCAAATCCGTGGAGCCCTGATTTTCTTCATTTCGTTAACCCTGGATTGACACAGAGAATCCTGAACCAGGAGCACCGGTAGTTGTATCCCCTTTTGATTTTTTATTAGTGTGCAGCATTTATTATCTTTCTACTCAGTCTGTTATTTATAAATTGCTTTTTCTGGTTTATTTCAGGCATAGCATATTATATTATACACCGTAGCTACCTTACCATCTCTCCACTCCCCCCCGCCTTCAGTACATTATATGTTGTTAATTCTATTTACTATGTGTTTAGAACTTATTTTAATGTATTAATTAATTAAATGTTAAGTTTTAATTGCCAAGGAGTGCACTTCCAAATGAGCTTCTAGTTGTTAAGCGTTGGCACTAAAATGCCTTCACTCCTCAGCTGTTGTTAGCTAATGTTATTATCTGCTCATTAGTTGCACCCACCGTCACACTAGACGTTTAAGGCACATCCATACTACACCTACATTATTAATTTAGTGAGCATTATATATCTTTTTTGTTTACATGTTATTTATAACAGCCATATTGTGAAAATAATACATTTTGTTAACCTATATAAATATAATGAAACATCAGTGCCGCGTGAAATACATTTTAAAGTTGATACATAGTAACTTCATTCTGCGCAAACACTATTAACAGTCTTTTTAGCCTAATTTCGATGCACTCTATTTTTTGCCACACAAACATTCTTCTTCGGTACATTTAACATCTGTACGTAACGCTATCAATTTCTTTGCACCAAAGCAAATTTTTAAAATACTTTTTCACGCAGATGTAGAAATATACATATTGGTGCACACAGGCACGATTGAAATTGAGTTTAAGATACTAAGGCTAAGTCCATAGTGATTTTAGCCGTGCGGAGGCGCGCTGAGGCTGAGGGAAAGCGGTCCGGGGGCGTGTCGGGTGGGGGGCCTGTGACGTCATGGAGCTGGTTCGCCCTCATTGGGCGAACCGCTCACGTGACCGGCCCTGCGCTCTGGCGAGCGCAGAAACGAAAAATTGTTTAAGACCTACGCTTCCGCACGCTTGCGGGAGCGTGCGCGAGCCCCTACTAAAGCCGCTCTCATTGCGGCTGCAGGGGCTCACTGCCGAGCAGCAGCGCACCTCAGCACGGTCGCTGACCATGCCCGAGGCCTAATGTTGCACCAAAGAGCTGTTTGCGATGCTTAGTACATACTGTAGTGTAGTGTAAGTGCAAATGTATTGGTTAGTAATTAAATGCGGTGTGGCTGGTGGTCCTTGGTGTAGTGGTTAAGGTTTTGGTCTGGAGTACACACATTTCTTGTGGTTTCAATTTCGGTCAGGATCTTGGGCAATTGAATACATTTCTTTGTATCTTCCCATAGCATATTTGCAAATAATATATTTATGATGATTACATAAACAGGTAGAGTCGTATAGACTAAGCCATAAGGCATCAAATTCGCATTTAAGTAAATAGGCTATATGGTACGTAATGGCTTACTTAGCATCACTTAGTAAATATGGCCTGTCTAACTGAATGTCTCTTCACTTTATGGCCAAGTACTATATTTAGAACAAAACTTGCATGCTTTTTCTTTACTTTTACACAGCGGTTTTGTAGTCAAAGAATAGATGAGAGAATAGGAACTCTTTCCAGAATACACATTTTCTTTCCTTCACCATGTTCATGTAACAAGACGTGTTACCTCTCTCCCATGCCCTCCTTTTCCCCCTTTCCTTTCTCCTCTCTTAAATATGATACACCAACAGGAATTTGTCAAATACATTTCTAATAGTTATTAGAAAATGAATACTGTGTCAAAATAAAATGATAATAAACGACATTACCCTTCAGGAGATATCATGACACCTAACTCATTATGTTTGATAAAAAACACAGAGGAAATAAAATCTCTTTCTCTCTTGCAGCCAAGGAATATTGTAAAGTTCTGTTCCCATATGAAGCGCAGAATGAAGATGAATTGACAATCAGAGAGGGTGAAATTGTCATTGTTGTAAACAAGGTAAATGCTCCACAATTTATCTTCCTTCTATTTCGACACATTTCTATAGTGCACGTAAGATTAATGAATGCCACAAATTCGTTCCATTTGATTTTTTTGCCTTGCTTGCTTGTGCGTATTTTTGCTATGAGTCAATTGTTTCCCACTGCGGGACTTAGTCAATCTTACACCAAGAAACACACAGGTGTAGGCAACATTATGACCTGAGTAGTGCTCATCCTATGGAGTAACAGATTTGGCCAGAATCATTTGTGAGGGCCTATCAGTAAACAGTGATGGTGGTGATGGAATGGGTATCATGACACAGGTGACGCCTACCTTGACATGATTGAAGTGATATAGTGATGGAATTTGAGTATGGATCCGATTGGTCAAATTAAGAGGCGAGTGAAAATGAAAGGCTGGTGAGTAGATTGTCAAAGCAACGATTTTTGCAAGATAGATGGCCACCCTTTGGGAAGCTTATGAAGGAATCCAATGGTCATGGGTTAAAGACAGGAAGTTGCACCAGGGGAGCTGGACTGTGGCCCAACATCTGGAGACCTCATAGTTACAACAGTGCTGTGATTGCTACTTTAAAATATTGCTTATGTTGTTCTATTTTTTCTTTATTTAACAATCTCTGGTTTTAATTGTAGTTGAAGCACATTCATTGCAATGTACAGTATTTTCTTTTCTCAACACTAACTGGGAACAAAGCTATGCTTTTCCACTAAATATGCTGAATTGGCTGTGTTGTCTTTTTGTTCTGATTAAAAGACATACAGTATTGTCCATAAATAACCAAAATAAGAGAAAACACATGCCAACCAAAACAGAATAATAATAGATCATCATCAGTCTGCATGTAGCTGGAGAATAGCAGAGAATTTGTTCCCATTCCACATTGTGATAAAAGTGTGGGCATTTTTTGGCAGTGGGAGATACAATAACCACATTATGAACAAGTTATGTGTCTAAAATAAATGTGTCGTCTGCTAACTCCTTATTCTTGTGCTACTTTGATTTACCAGGAACATATAATTCCTTCTCAAAGAATTGGGATTAAAAGGGCAAAAATGATCGCTTTACTGTGAATTTATATCCTTTCTTGACAAAGGAACCTTAAATGCATTTTAGGCCCCCCTCGCAGCGAACTGGGTAATATACTGTAATTACGTATTGAAAAGAGTCGTTCTTTTTCTTCCTTACCACCGTTACATTTGTTACTCTAATAATAATAATAACAATAACAATTTTATTTAATATACAGTAGCGCTTTTCTTCCAATAGGACCCAAAGCGCTTTACAATTACAGTATAGCGTGCGGTACGCAGCACCGAGGGTTTTTACAGATACAGTCCCTGCCCAGAGGAGTTTACAATCTATATGTTGGTGCCTGAGGCACAGGGAGACAAAGTGACTTACCCAAGGTCACAAGGAGCTGACACCGGCAAAGGTGGCTCAATCAGTGGCTGCACCACATGTCATAGAGTAGGTATATCCATAAAACCTGGCCTGTTGGTGGCCCTTGAGGACTGAGTTTGATACCCCTGCCCTAAGCGGTTAACATACTATATCAAAGTCTGGCAGGGGGTAAAACTGGAGAAAAGAAACAGCAGAGTTACTGTATCAAAGAAAAAGGTCAAAAGGAAACAGAGAGGGTTTCACTTCGATAAATAAGGTGACGTTTTATTTTGCTCTAATCTTGCCCCAGTTGTGCAGAGAGGAAGGAGCCTGTGATATATGGTCCTCTTAAGTCTGTACATACTGTAGAAAAAAAGGACACTTCTCAACCTCCTCTGTACCATCACAATTTTACCACTGAAATTTTTTTTACAGCTCTGTTATCGTATACGGACGTGTTAACATGTAATGTTTCCCTTCTCTGTAGGATTGTGTAGACGTGGGATGGTGGGAAGGAGAGCTTAACGGCAGAAGGGGAGTATTTCCAGACAACTTTGTCAAGGCTCTTCCTTTTGATTTTGAGAAGGAGGTTCATGTAAGTACCAGGGATTATTTCCTTTTCTTTCCTGGTGTGGAGAAGCTACCTCCAATTCTTTTTTTTTTTGGTCTGTTTTATGAAATGTGACATGAACATGGCTGTAAGAACAAACTAAAGAAATGTGCGAGAACTTAAGTATTACAAAAGTCTTTTTTGCCATTGTTCATTTTTATCCATAACTTCATTCTTTTGAAATGCTGATGCCTATTTATTGATAAAAAATGTTTTACCTGGAAGTAATACATTGAGAGTTACCGCTGGTTTTCAAGTATATCCTGGGCACAGAGTTATAATGACAATACATGGTGTGACAGAAACCAGGGGATGGTAATAAATTCCGTATATAGGGCTCCCAGGATACTAGACAGTTTCTATCCTGTTTGGCCTGGGAGTGCAGCCTTATAATACATACACTCCATCCCACAGTTTGGCAAGCGCTGGAACTGAGGGATGAGAGATCCAGACCAGAGTTTGTCTGCTGCCTGATTTCTGTCACCTGTCATGCTAATTAGGAATCAGGTATGAAAGACTGATTTCCTGTTTGCTCTGGTCTCCCCACCAGAGCCAGGAGGCTGGAAGGCTGCTGAACTACAGAGGGGAGAAGCCTCTTCCCCAAACAGGTTCAATCTTTCTGTTCATTTGTGTAAGACTGCAAAAGTACCGTGTTTTGATGTTGGAAGTGGAAAAGCCACTTCCAACCCTGAGTCAGGGATATCTAAGTTAAGTTATCGCTCAGGTGAGCAGCTTTTGTTTTGATCTGTTTTCTGTTGTATGCACTGTGGCAGTCTCAGTGCCTGGGACTGAATAAACCAGGCATAGCCTGTTTAAAGGAACAGTACGTGACGCCTCATCATTTAACCTACCCTAAAAGACCGTGTTCTAAACAGTCCCGGACAAACGACGGAGCCCCGGAGTAAGCCGTTTGTCACATATGGTGGAGAATGCGGGCAGAGCACTAGGGGGTCTGCGGGTTGAAGAACTTTGAAAAAAAAAAAAAAAAAAAAAGTTTTTTTCATCCTCTGCAAACAAGATGGAAGACGTGGTGGGTGCGCTGGTACGCAATGTCGCTGCCCAGAAAGACGCGAATGAAGCCCTGCAAAACGCGAATGCAAACCAGCAAGAGACAAACCGCTTGCTGAGAGAGGAGCAACAGCGGTTCGCTCAGGGCTTACAGCAGGAACTCGAGATCCTGAGGGGGACTATCAGTAACCTTCCACTGGCAGCGGCAGCCCCAGTACCGAAAATGACCAGGGCAAGCCACTACCTTCAGAAGATGGGACCCTCGGATGATGTGGAAGCCTATCTTCTCACGTTTGAACGCACGGCACAGAGAGAGGGATGGCCAGAAGCTGAGTGGGCTGGTCTAATCGCACCCTTCCTAAGCGGCGAACCCCAGAAGGCTTACTTTGATCTAGAGCCAGCCGAAGCTAACGTCTATGCAAAATTGAAGTTCGAGATCCTCGCCCGCCTCGGCGTAACCACGGCTGTTCGCGCCCAAAGGTTTCACGCATGGTCCTTCACGATGGATAAAGCCACCCGAAGCCAGATGAATGACCTCATCCACCTCGCCCGGAAGTGGCTACAACCCGAGATCAACTCAGCCAGCCACATCGTGGAACGGTTGGTCATGGACCAGTTCTTGAGGAAACTTCCCTCTGCCTTACGCCGTTGGGTCAGTCGGAGTGACCCCCACAATGCGGATGAGCTTGTGGCCCTCGTAGAAAGGTACAATGCAGCAGAAGAGCACCCGCAACCCACAGTCGTGGAGCAACCCCACTACCCGAGGTTCCAGGACTCTTCCAGAGACGGTAAAAGGGTACCGGGGTTAAGGGGCGCTGAAGAGCGGCGACCACCTTCACGCAGCACCAGCAACAGTGGTTCGCACACTAAGGGCAATAGCCAACATGGGGAGCCGGGAAAAGGCTCTAAGTGGGACACAGACTATGTACCTAAATGTGTAAATTGTCATGAGAGGGGCCACACAGCAAAAATCTGCCCACTAAATGATGAGCCCATGCAATGCAACAGCGTGGAACCTTATTCGCTGTTGTCCCAATGTATGGGCCCTAGCCCAGAGGACCCCTTGAATAACCATCTGTGGGCATTTGTAAAGGTTAATGGTAAGAGGGTTCGGGCACTTCTTGACTCTGGGAGCATGGTCACACTAGTGTCCGAATACCTCTTGCCCATTAAGAAGAAACAGGGAAACAGTTCACAAAGAGTGGCAATTTGTTGTATACATGGGGATAATCATGAATATTCCACTGTTGATGTTTTTTTTGAAACAGAGTTTGGTTCTTTAGATTTCAAGGTGGGTATTGTACCCAAACTGGCACATGATGTGTTAATAGGGACCGACTTTCCCCATTTTCTAAAAATGTGGTCCCCCGCTCAGAATAGCGCCCAGAGTTCAATAGCGGACCATAATGAAGTATTAGAAGAAACAAATCCTTTCCCTTTTTCAGAAATGGAGGTTGACGAGGGCCCAAATAAGAAGGGGGAAAAGGAGGAGTGCTGTAAAATTCCCTTCCCCATCACTACTTTGGTAGGGAATACCCCAAATCAAGATGTTGAGCAGACACTTACCACCCCAGAACCGGATAAGACCCTCGCTGACATAGAGGTCAGTCCTGGGAGTTTTAAGAAGGCCCAGTGGGAGGACCCCACATTAGCGGTAGCAAGGGGAAATATACGGGACCAGAATAGTACTCCTGGCCAACCAGATAGGTCACTTGCTTACCCCTACTTCGAGGTAGAGAACGCCCTAGTATATCGGGTTGATAAAAGGAAATCAGTTACAACTAAACAATTGTTGGTACCACGGACATTCCGTAACGTAGTATTACACCTCGCACATAGTCATCTATTGGGGGGACACCTAGGGGTGGAAAAGACAAAAGAAAAGGTTCTCCGAAGCTTCTATTGGCCTGGGGTTCTGGCAGAAATTACGAATTATTGTTCCTCATGCCCAGAATGTCAGATCACCGCCCCGTTCAAGGTGTACCGCAGCCCATTGGTACCCCTTCCCATAATAGAGGTACCATTTGACCGGATTGCTATGGATCTAGTAGGACCCCTAATAAAGTCTGCTAGGGGACATCAGCATATATTGGTAATATTAGATTATGCCACCCGATATCCGGAGGCAGTTCCCCTACGTAGCACCTCAGCTAAAAACATAGCAAAAGAGTTAGTACTTCTGTTTTCCCGGGTCGGGATTCCTAAAGAGATTCTATCTGACCAGGGAACACCATTTATGTCCCAAGTAACGAAAGAGCTATGTAAACTCCTAAAAATCAAGCATCTCAGAACCTCAGTCTATCATCCACAAACAGATGGTTTAGTGGAAAGGTTCAATAAAACCTTAAAGAGCATGTTACGGCGGGCGGTTGATAAAGATGGGAAAAACTGGGATTGTTTGTTACCGTACCTGTTATTTGCCATTAGGGAAGTTCCCCAATCATCCACTGGCTTCTCCCCGTTTGAACTATTGTATGGCCGACACCCAAGGGGCTTACTGGATATAGCCAAAGAGACTTGGGAACACGAGGTTACCCCTTACAGAAGTGTAATAGAGCATGTTGCCCAGATGCAGGACCGCATTGCTGCAGTCCTACCCATAGTGAGGGAACACATGGAGAAAGCTCAAGAAGCACAGAGGAATACATATAATAAGGGTGCTAGGGTCAGAATTTTTTCTCCAGGTGATAGGGTACTAGTTCTGGTTCCCACCGTGGAGAGTAAATTCCTTGCTAAATGGCATGGGCCATATGAGGTCTTGGAAAGAGTGGGAGAAGTAAATTATAAGGTAAGACAGCCAGGTAGGAGGAAACCTGAGCAAATTTACCATATAAACCTACTCAAGCCCTGGAAAGATAGAGAAGTCTTGTTAACCCTAGTACCCCCAGGTCCGTCAGAGAATCAAGAAACTGACCCAGAGGTTAGCATAGCTGAAACCCTGTCTGTTCATCAGAAACGAGAGGTTCAGAATTTAGTGAAAAGAAACAAAGAAATCTTCTCTATACGGCCAGGTAGAACTAGCGTAATTGAACATGACCTAGTCTCTGAACCGGGGGTCCGAGTTAACCTTAAACCGTACCGAATCCCAGAGGCCAAAAGAAAGGCTATAAGTTTAGAGGTTAAAAAAATGCTAAAACTAGGTGTAATTGAGGAATCCCAAAGTGGGTGGAACAGCCCTATAGTCTTAGTCCCAAGGCCAGATGGTACAACAAGGTTTTGTAATGACTACCGGAAACTAAACGCGGTGTCAAAATTTGATACTTATCCTATGCCCAGGGTAGATGAACTTGTAGAGAGACTGGGCAAAGCCCGATATCTCACAACCCTAGACCTAACAAAAGGGTACTGGCAGGTTCCCCTCACAGAAAGGGCAAAAGAAAAGACAGCCTTCTCAACCCCAGACGGCCTCTTTCAGTATAAGGTGTTGCCTTTTGGCTTACATGGAGCTCCCGCCACATTCCAAAGAATGATGGATAAAATTTTAAAACCACATGCTCGGTATGCTGCCGCCTACCTGGATGATGTGGTAATCCATAGTGAAGATTGGCAATCCCACCTTCCAAAGGTCCAAGCTGTGCTTGACGCAGTCCGGTCTGCTGGACTAACTGCTAACCCCGCTAAATGCACTATTGGTCTGGAGGAGGCCAAGTATCTGGGATATTCTATTGGCAGAGGTTTACTCAAACCCCAAACACTCAAAGTGGAGGCGATACAAAATTGGCCAAGGCCAGTTACAAAAAAACAAGTAAGGACCTTTTTGGGGTTAATTGGGTACTATAGAAGGTTTATTCCCAATTTTGCAACCAAGGCAACCCCACTAACTGACCTCACAAAAGCAAGAGGACCGCTAATGGTAAAGTGGTCCCCCGAAACCGAACAGGCCTTTAGAAGCCTGAAAGAAGCTCTCTGTGCCCAACCAGTGTTGGTCACACCTGACTTCTCCAAAGAGTTCGTAGTCCAAACCGACGCATCTGAGGTAGGGCTGGGGGCGGTACTCTCCCAGGAGTCTCAAGGTGATGAGCACCCCATCCTTTATTTAAGTAGGAAACTAAATCCCCAGGAGAAAAATTACTCCATAGTAGAGAAAGAGTGTCTCGCAATAAAGTGGGCTGTAGAGACGCTCAAATACTACCTGTTGGGGAGAAAATTCCGGTTGGTCACAGATCATGCACCCCTTACCTGGATGTGTCAAAACAGGGAAAAGAATGCTAGAGTGACCAGGTGGTTCCTAAGCCTACAACCCTTTAAATTTTCTGTGGAACACAGGTCAGGGCACAAACATGGCAATGCTGACGGGTTGTCAAGGATGCACTCCCTAATATCCATGGTCGCTCATCCCTCGAGGTCTGAGCTGGGGGGGAGGATATGTGACAGAAACCAGGGGATGGTAATAAATTCCGTATATAGGGCTCCCAGGATACTAGACAGTTTCTATCCTGTTTGGCCTGGGAGTGCAGCCTTATAATACATACACTCCATCCCACAGTTTGGCAAGCGCTGGAACTGAGGGATGAGAGATCCAGACCAGAGTTTGTCTGCTGCCTGATTTCTGTCACCTGTCATGCTAATTAGGAATCAGGTATGAAAGACTGATTTCCTGTTTGCTCTGGTCTCCCCACAAGAGCCAGGAGGCTGGAAGGCTGCTGAACTACAGAGGGGAGAAGCCTCTTCCCCAAACAGGTTCAATCTTTCTGTTCATTTGTGTAAGACTGCAAAAGTACCGTGTTTTGATGTTGGAAGTGGAAAAGCCACTTCCAACCCTGAGTCAGGGATATCTAAGTTAAGTTATCGCTCAGGTGAGCAGCTTTTGTTTTGATCTGTTTTCTGTTTTATGCACTGTGGCAGTCTCAGTGCCTGGGACTGAATAAACCAGGCATAGCCTGTTTAAAGGAACAGTACGTGACGCCTCATCATTTAACCTACCCTAAAAGACCGTGTTCTAAACAGTCCCGGACAAACGACGGAGCCCCGGAGTAAGCCGTTTGTCACAATGGTTAAATTAAATGGACAGAGGTTATACGTTATATTTACAGACATTTCATGAACATGTAGCACCCCTGTGGGAACACTACTTACTTAATGGCCCTAGAGTTCACTGCAGGTATAGCTACAGTATAACAGCCTCCCATCACATGGTGTGGAGTTGCTGGGCAGAAACCTAGCCACACCCACATTCTAGAATGTGCCTTGTGATGTTACTAAGTATTGATACTAAAGAGAATCCAAACACCTTCCCTAGTAGCTATAGTGATTGGTGATGACACTAGTGGTATATAAAGAAGGGATGGAACATTCTAGTTCAGTTCTCAGGAGGAGACCAAGACGGGGATCTCATTGTAAATAATGTAAGTCTTGTGAGTCTGTACTGCACCGACACACTTTATTCGAGCAAATACCCAGTATGTACCTGGCAGATACCTGGAATGCGCCGCTCCTCACCTCTGACAAGCCCCGTTGCGTTTGCCTTCCCAGCCTGGGTTCATGCCTGGCTGACGGGCGGCTGATCTGTTAAATGATAATGATTAGGATTTAATAGGCTGCAATGCTTCGCGTGTCTACCAGATGGCATAAATTCATGAATTGTAATGCAGTATATATATATATACTGTGCAGTATTGCAGCCAGCGGGAATAAAATGCTTCAATCCCTGCCTGGAAAATACCTCAATGCACTCGGGCAGAAAACAGTCACAAACCTCAATACACCCGGGTATACCCGAATTCGTGGGACTAGCCGAGCTCGAATAAAGTGTGTCGCCAGTGTAACTGTGTGTTGCTATTAGGACAAACAAGGATGGTGTGCTACACACCAAATAAATAAATCTAATACATAGTTACCGGTGCTGCTGTTTCAAGGAGTACCTGTCAAAGCAATCCAAGCTTAGTAAATGGGAAGGATCCAGAGCACTACTGATTTTATTATCAGAAAGTGAATTTATTTAGCCACATGAAAATATGCGGCTAAATAAATTCACTTTCTGATTATAAAATCCGTAGTGCTCTGGTTCCTTCCCATTTAATTTCGATATTAGGACCCCTTTGTTATTTTCTACTTTAGGGAAAAGTCTCACTCTTAAATACTAGGGCCCCTCTATATGGCCCTGAGGCATGTTCTACCCACAAGAGGGGATCAACAGGTACTCTATAGGAGGTTCCTCATTAAGGGCCTCAGAGTATCACCCCAGAGTAGCTCTGATAGGATGGGCATCTTCATGCAAGCGCCCCAAGGAAGACGTTTGTATGTTTGTTCCTGTAATAAAGACTAAGAAAAGGTCCTGGCGCCCTCTATCCTATCCGCCACCTATCTTTTCCTTAAATGCTTACCATTCAGTATCACCTGTACACAGGGCCGCCGAGAGGGGGGGACAGCCGGGGACAGTTCCAGTGCCAGTGCTACCACTTCCAGTGCGCCACGGGATTCTCTGATGTCAGCACGCCGGAAATAAGCTTGGCCCAGCTTCCGGCGCACCGCGCACTGGCATCGGAGAGCTCAGTCGCGCGCCGGCAGTGAAAGCTCGGTGTGGGACAGAGAGAGGAATATATATATACAGTTCTTTTGAATACTTACCCACTGAGTGCAGTCTCTGCTTTATCGTTCTTCTGGATGGTAACATATTATATTTGAGATATTTACCACTTTGGCGTGGCCCTCTTCTATTGGCAGAGGGGAAGAGTTGTTACAAACAGTTAATGAAAATATGTTATTGGTGTACGTATGTACAGTAGCAGATTATATAGATACATATATAGATACATATATAAATGCATGTATGAGGGGGTTATATGTATTGTTTTTTTTTAATATGTATTGGGTAGGTGTTTTTTTTTTAATGTATTTGGGGGGGGGGGGTGGAGGTTGTATATATTTGGGGGTGGGGATTTTCTTTTATGTATTTGGGGGTGGGAAGTTTTTTGGTATATATTTTGTGGGGTGAATTGTGTGAGGGGAGAGGGAATGAGTGAGCGTGGGGTAATTGACGGAGGGACAGGAGAGAGGGGGTGACTGAGGACAAGAGGGAGTAAGAGTGAGACGCAGGGGAGAGAAATACATGTGAGATGGGGGCAGGGATTGAGTGAGCGTGGGGTAATTGATGGAGGGGGGAGAGTGAGAGGTGAGACAGAGAGAAATATATGGGGAGAGGGAGGGAAATAGAGGGGGGTCGCGAGGTGTGAAATGGGGCTTGCAACACTGCCGACCGGTGGGGCCCGGTCAGAACTGTAGTCCTGGGCCCCGGGAAATCTGTCTGCGGCCCTGCTTTTACATAAGCAAAACCTAAATAGACATTGGATCACTTTGGCTTGGCCCTCTTCTATTGGCAGAGGGGAAGAGTTGTTACAAACAGTTAATGAAAATATGTTATTGGCGTACTGTACGTATGTAGCAGATTAAAATGTGAGACAGCTGAAGTGAAAAGAATTTATACCGGTGGCAGCTTTGAGTGTCTCTGGTAGGTAGTTACAGTCGTGAGGTGCACGGTTACAGGAGAAGAAGCAACCGGATTCTCCTGGAGTGAGATCTCAAGTGTGATAGAAGCTGTGTATAGTAGGGGTATGGAGCATGTTCAGATAGGTAAGTAGCTTGTCCAGAAAGTATTTGTTAGAAATCCGTTTATTATATTAAAATGTCTGAATGAGAACTTATATCAAGACATTGAATGAGAATATGTTGTGGTTTAGAATTCATATGTAAGCCAAAAGATGAATTCCAGTGAAGGTTTAATGCATATCAGATGTTGGAGGTTGGCTTAGGTATAGGATTTCGAGGCATAGTCTGAATGCTAACATGATGAAGAGTTATTTGTTAAAGAACCCACGAGGAAAAAGGGGGCGGAGTTAGTGATCAATAAATATAGTTGTACCCTGATCAACTCTCTCTCTCCAAGACCTCTTCCCAAGACCACGCTCTGTATGTGAGAGACGATGATTTTTTGTTCTATCATCACCATCTGAGAAAGCACATGTTATCATCATTGATTGAACCTTCATCTGTGAGTAACACTGTAAGAATAAACTAGAACTTTGTCTGCTGAACAACAATTTTCTGGCGTATTGGAATCTTAATGAACAAGGAATAAGTGAAATTATTCTAACAGTATTTGAAGGCAAGACAGGAAAATGTTACTTTGCACCTAGACTCAAGTGATAGCCAATCTAGTTCTTTGAGCATTTGGTAGTGATGTGTGTTGTAGTTACATTGTAGGACAAAGCAGCATATGGAGTTGTAGAAGGTGTCTAGTTTACTAAGGTGAGTTTGGGGTCCTGTACCATATACTATGTCCCCATAGTCTATAATTGGCATTAGCATCTGTTGTGCAATGCGCTTTCTGACCAGCAGGCTTAGAGAGAATTTGTTCCTATAAAGCAGGGGAGTGCAAACTTTTGGCACTGCGCCCTCTGTCAGCACTCCTCCCGTGTTTGCGCCCCATCCTTACCTTCCTAGAGCGTCAAATGACACCGCGGGGTCATGTAACCATGTAACGCCATGTTACCTTGCCGCCGTGCTATGGCAATGCGCGTGTGATGTAACGCCGCGTGACCCCGCGGCATCATTGGCCATGGAGACGCACCAGACGCCGGCTGAATCGCGGTAAGTTGATGTTGCAGAGGCCACAAGCGATCCCCCGGCATTTAATTTGACTGTCTTGGGGAAGAGCGCAGGGCCTCTGCAACCGCCGGCGGCCCCCCCCCCCACCCCCCTGAAAAATATCGCGCCCCCCAGTTTGCGCACTCCTGCTATAAAGTACTGTACACCTAGTTTGGTATATGTTTTGGATGTCAGAGTATCAATATGCACCCAAATGTTAAGTGTCAAGTCTAGATATTTAAAACTAGTGATAGTGGCTAGAATGGTGTTAGAGTTGGTTCTGGTTTGTAGCACTGTTATTGGTAGCTTTAGCGCCAAACACCATAGTTTCAGCTTTGTTATTGTTTAAAAATTGTTTGTTTTGGGATATCAAGTCTTGAAAAATCAGATTGAAGTACGTGTCCAAGGTTAGAGAGGCTAGGGCTCTGTGCATATAAGATTGTGTCATACGCATACTGTATATGTGCATTGAAACTCGCTTGCAAGCTGTAGGTTGATCATTAATGAAGACTGAAAAGAGTAGGGACCCCAAAACAGAGCCTTGCGTGGCGCCACAGGTGACATTCAAGGGTTTAGAGTTAAAGCCAGAGATAGACATATATTGGGATCTACCCAATAGGTATGAGTGAAACCAGTTTAAAGTGTGTTCTCATATTCCAGAGCACTGAAGCTTGTTTAACAATATATCATGATCAATAGTACCAACAGTCTTTGCAACATCTGGGAATATTGCATCAGTAAGTTGTCCCTGTTTCATTCCACACTGGATCTCATTGCTAACTTTTAAGAGGGTTCTGTCGGTAGGTGTTGTCTGGGCGAAAGACGGATTGCAATTGGCTAAGGAAATCTGTCTTGGTATGTGAGTGATCGCTTAATTGGGAGTGGACACATTTTCCCATGACTTTGGATAGTATTGGGTGAAGAGAAATTGGCCTGCTATTGGAGACAGTGATTTTGGCCCCACTTATGATGAAGACTGGTTGTTTTCCAGACCTGTGGGATATGGCTTGAGAACAAAAGAGTTGATTAGGGAGACAAGCAGTTTGGCAATGGCTGGGGCACTGAGTCGTGGAACTTTGATTGCACTACAGTAGGTCAAGTCCATATTGGCTGTTTAGATTAATGTTAGGAGCCCCTGTGTGATCTCTTCAGATACTGGGACAATTGAAAATTGTAATCACTGCTGGAAGGTGGTGGGGTATAGGGGTTCTCACAGATTGAGCTTCATGATTGTAGTTAGAGTTGCGCTTTGATAGTAGGGATGTAGCACACCCCACAAAGTACTCCTTGAATGCGTATGCTATGTCAGTGTAATTTGTCAGAGTAGTATCATCCTTTGTGATATTAGATGGTTGTTGATAGTTAGAAAGCTGGAATATATTGTTGATTACCTTCCAGAAGTTTTCTGGATTTGATGTTTTTTTTTTTTTTTAGCTGTTTATTGACTTAAACAACTGAGCTGCAAATATAAAGGCCCATGCTAAGGGCTGGGACCTGCTGTGCTCCACAATGAGTGATTTCTTGACTCAGTCTGAGGCACTGACTAATAGATTTGTGGAAAGAGGTTATGACAGGGAGACCCTCCAATCAACTCTCCAAGAAGTAGTGGAGATTGAGAGAGAAACATTATTACCCCAAAAGTCCAGGGTGGGGGATGCCAGGAAAATGAAAAAGAATGTACATGAGAAAGTGTGTCCCATGTTTATATCACAATACAGCAAATCTAGTGGTCAGGTCCAAAAAATTATAAACAAACATTGGGACCTACTACAAATGGATCCCATCTTATGTGAATACACCAAGCAAGGCCCAAAGTGTGTATATAGGCGCGCCAAAACACTGGCTGCATTTATTTCACCAAGTGTTATTTCCACCCCATTGGGTAATCCAGACCGTTTCCTGACCAGAGGGTCTTTTAGGTGCAATCAGTGTAACGTGCGAATTTATGAGACCATCCAGACATGTCTTTTCCCACAATCCACACAAGCAGTTTAATATCAACAGCTTCATCAATTGTAATACGAATATGTTGGTCTATTTGATCAGCTGTGGTTGTGGGAAGAGATATGTCGGTAGGACTACAAGAGCTTTGAAGACAAGGATGCAAGAACACTGCAGATTGATACGAAAAAAAGACCTAGAGCACCCTGTATCAAAGCACTTTACAGAATGTGACAAGGGGGGCATTAGAAACTTCTCTATCCTGGGTATTGAGAAAATTACAAAAAAGGAGAGAGGGGGAGACATTGTGAACACCTTGAACTGTAGAGAGTCCTTTTGGATATTTACGTTGAGAACGAGATTTCCTGAAGGAATAAATATAGAGTGGACTATTAACCATTTTTTAAGATGATATCTATGACACTACACACATTTTTTAAGATGACATTAATGACACTACAATCTCTCCCTGAAAAAGCCTCCCTGTGCTAGTGAAGACCAGAAAGCTCTTTTTGATTTAATCCCATAGTTTTGATTTAATCCTATAGCTTGTTTTGAGTTAATCCCCTATCTTTGCAAAAGATTCGTCTTTTTGAATTATACATACATGCTAGAAAATTATATGTACACGCCAGAAAATGAATTATTGCCAAATGCTCTGTATAGCAAAGAAAAACATTGTTTGCTATAAATATAATGCTAAATACATAACCGGTGTTATATTCCTTGTCAAAATCATGAAAATACAAGATGTTTTGCTTCCAATGGATATTGATCGGTTTGTATACTCTATATATATTGTTAATGCCATTATTGATATGAATAATAACTTTCCTCAGGTACCCCACAGAATGAAATGTACAATATGATTGTCTGAATTAATTATGTCTCACTGTCATCACAAGGATGCTCATTTGTTTTTACACGAGTATATTGTATACTTTAATAAATTCTTTTAGATGTTTTGTTATATACATATATTTTTTTAATTAATAAAATTGTATGTTTTGATTATTGTAAAATGGCTGCCCAGTATCGCTATGTATATATTATATATATTTTTTAGTATATATAACCCATCCACGATTTATTTTATTTAACAGCCCTTATTATTTCATAAAAGTTGGAGCATATAATATTTTTTATATTTTGTTTATTTTTTCCACTTATATGTACACCGCATGACTGGGGGATATGCACCATGTTCCATTTCTCAGCTCTCTCCTGCGGGTTCTCCACTAAGGATGATGAGTTGGCTGGAATTTGAATGGTTAATCTCCCACTACATGGGGGTGCAATATGCGCTGTGAGGGGGTTAATACTTAATAATTTCTTTGCTTTTCTGTAGCTGAGATCTTATGATCATATTTTCTTGTTGTTTAAAACCAGCAGCGGGCACGTAGAGCCAGGATGGGGGCGGATACAGTCTCCGTCATGTCCATTCCTCCCTTTGTGGCACTCCCCTAGGGGCGTTCCTCAACAGTGGTGGGGAGATTGCGTGATGGCTGGTCACTCCCCCATTCTGAGTCTCAGTGCGCATGCGTCAGATAGTTAGGCTCTATTGGCTATGATGAAGACGTGACGTCACAGATATCGCGAGATTTGGCAGCCATTACTACTTAAATGTTCTGTATACCGTGTGGAAGCACTTCTTGATAAAGTGCTAGACACGAAACGCGTAGAAGGGCTGCATCCCTTGGTTTTATGATACTTCATTAAAGATTACACATTTTTGGCCAGACCTGTTCTTCTTCTTTTTCATCGCGGTGCGCTGCATCACTCTCTACATTACCATTCAGTATCACCTGTACACAGGGCCGCCGAGAGGGGGGGACAGCCGGGGCCAGTTTTCCGGGCCCGCTGAGCTTCCACTTCCGGTGCGCGACGGGATTCTCTGATGTCAGCACGCCGGAAATAAGCTTGGCCCAGGTTCCGGCGCACCGCGCACTGGCATCGGAGAGCACCGGAGAGCTCAGTCGCGCGCCGGCAGTGAAAGCTCGGTGTGGGACAGAGAGAGGAATATATATATATATACAGTTCTTTTGAATACTTACCCACTGAGTGCAGTCTCTGCTTTATCGTTCTTCTGGATGGTAACATATTATATTTGAGATATTTACCACTTTGGCGTGGCCCTCTTCTATTGGCAGAGGGGAAGAGTTGTTACAAACAGTTAATGAAAATATGTTATTGGTGTACGTATGTACAGTAGCAGATTATATAGATACATATATAGATACATATATAGATAAATGCATGTATGAGGGGGTTATAAGTATTGTTTTTTTTTAATATGTATTGGGTAGGTGTTTTTTTTTTAATGTATTTGGGGGGGGTGGAGGTTGTATATATTTGGGGGTGGGGATTTTCTTTTATGTATTTGGGGGTGGGAAGTTTTTTGGTATATATTTTGTGGGGTGAATTGTGTGAGGGGAGAGGGAATGAGTGAGCGTGGGGTAATTGACGGAGGGACAGGAGAGAGGGGGTGACTGAGGAAAAGAGAGAGTAAGAGTGAGACGCAGGGGAGAGAAATACATGTGAGATGGGGGGCAGGGATTGAGTGAGCGTGGGGTAATTGATGGAGGGGGAGAGTGAGAGGTGAGACAGAGAGAAATATATGGGGAGAGGGAGGGAAATAGAGGGGGGTCGCGAGGTGTGAAATGGGGCTTGCAACACTGCCGACAGGTGGGGCCCGGTCAGAACTGTAGTCCTGGGCCCCGGGAAATCTGTCTGCGGCCCTGCCTTTACATAAGCAAAACCTAAATAGACATTGGATCACTTTGGCTTGGCCCTCTTCTATTGGCAGAGGGGAAGAGTTGTTACAAACAGTTAATGAAAATATGTTATTGGCGTACTGTACGTATGTAGCAGATTAAAATGTGAGACAGCTGAAGTGAAAAGAATTTATACCGGTGGCGGCTTTGAGTGTCTCTGGTAGGTAGTTACAGTCGTGAGGTGCACGGTTACAGGAGAAGAAGCAACCGGATTCTCCTGGAGTGAGATCTCAAGTGATAGAAGCTGTGTATAGTAGGGGTATGGAGCATGTTCAGATAGGTAGGTAGCTTGTCCAGAAAGTATTTGTTAGAAATCCGTTTATTATATTAAAATGTCTGAATGAGAACTTATATCAAGACATTGAATGAGAATATGTTGTGGTTTAGAATTCATATGTAAGCCAAAAGATGAATTCCAGTGAAGGATTAATGCATATCAGATGTTGGAGGTTGGCTTAGGTATAGGATTTCGAGGCATAGTCTGAATGCTAACATGATGAAGAGTTATTTGTTAAAGAACCCACGAGGAAAAAGGGGGCGGAGTTAGTGATCAATAAATATAGTTGTACCCTGATCAACTCTCTCTCCAAGACCTCTTCCCAAGACCACGCTCTGTATGTGAGAGACGATGATTTTTTGTTCTATCATCACCATCTGAGAAAGCACATGTTATCATCATTGATTGAACCTTCATCTGTGAGTAACACTGTAAGAATAAACTAGAACTTTGTCTGCTGAACAACAATTTTCTGGCATATTGGAATCTTAATGAACAAGGAATAAGTGAAATTATTCTAACAGTATTTGAAGGCAAGACAGGAAAATGTTACTTTGCACCTACTGTAGACTCAAGTGATAGCCAATCTAGTTCTTTGAGCATTTGGTAGTGATGTGTGTTGTAGTTGCAGTTTGTTTTGGGATATCAAGTCTTGAAAAATCAGATTGAAGTACGTGTCCAAGGTTAGAGAGGCTAGGGCTCTGTGCATATAAGATTGTGTCATACGCATACTGTACATGTGCATTGAAACTCACTTGCAAGCTGTAGGTAGATCATTAATGAAGACTGAAAAGAGTAGGGACCCCAAAACAGAGCCTTGCGTGGCGCCACAGGTGACATGCAAGGGTTTAGAGTTAAAGCCAGAGATAGACATATATTGGAATCTACCCAATAGGTATGAGTGAAACCAGTTTAAAGTGTGTTCCCCTATTCCAGAGCACTGAAGCTTGTTTAACAATATATCATGATCAATAGTACCAACAGTCTTTGCAACATCTAGGAATATTGCATCAGTAAGTTGTCCCTGTTTCATTCCACACTGGATCTCATTGCTAACTTTTAAGAGGGTTCTGTCGGTAGGTGTGGTCTGGGCGAAAGACGGATTGCAATTGGCTAAGGAAATCTGTCTTGGTATAGTGATCGCTTAATTGGGAGTGGACACATTTTCCCATGACTTTGGATAGTATTGGGTGAAGAGAAATTGGCCTGCTATTGGAGACAGTGATTTTGGCCCCACTTATGATGAAGACTGAGACAAATCTGGTTGTTTTCCAGACCTGTGGGATATGGCTTGAGAACAAAAGAGTTGATTAGGGAGACAAGCAGTTTGGCAATGGCTGGGGCACTGAGTCGTGGAACTTTGATTGCACTACAGTAGGTCAAGTCCACATTGGCTGTTTAGATTAATGTTAGGAGCGCCTGTTTGATCTCTTCAGATACTGGGACAATTGAAAATTGTAATCACTGCTGGAAGGTGGTGGGGGTATAGGGGTTCTCACAGATTGAGCTTCATGATTGTAGTTAGAGTTGCCCTTTGATAGTAGGGAAGTAGCACACCCCACAAAGTACTCCTTGAATGCATATGCTATGTCGGTGTAATTTGTCAGTGTAGTATTATCCTTTTTGATATTAGATGGTTGTTGATAGCTAGAAAGCTGGAATATATTGTTGATGACTTTCCAGAAGTTTGCTGGATTTGATGGGTTTTTGTTTTGTTAAGCTGTTAATTGACTTAAACAACTGAGCTGCAAATATAAAGGCCCATGCTAAGGTAGAGAAGAGCACCAGAGACAGGCTGGTATGGGCAGATCGTAGAGAGAGAGAGAGACATGAGATGCTTCAATATTTGTAGGTTTAGAGTAGATAATAGCTGTGATCAATTAGCATTCCCCTAAAAAGTTTGCATACTCCTCCATATTATTAAGCTTTTGAGTTTCATGGATATATTGACCCCATATGGTGTTTCCATCTTTTCAGAGATGGATCTACAATTTAAGATTTAAGTGGTTGGTGATGGTTATGCCCCTTTACCATTGTCTTGCTAAATTCCATATTGGCCACCAGCCACTTTTAATCTGTACCAACTTTATTAACGTAAACTAATGGATGTGTCTAAAATTATAAACTGGTCAAGAATGAGTGTAATTCATTAGTACACAGCATGTTTAGCCTCAGAAATGGAAGTGCAGATTTATAGCCTTGAGAAACTGCTTTATCAGAAGCATTGTAGTACTTGTTCCAACACACAGCCTCCCCTTGTATTTGTAAGTGATTACAAGAGCTGTCAAAGATGATTGCCGCATGAATGAAGCAAAGGCTGTTTGAAGCGCTGTCAGTAAATTAGGTGCTAGAGGCTACAGATTTAGTCAACTCAGAATACTTGTAGAAGAAGAATGGAAATACCCTACAGGTGGAATTCAGTGTCATATGAGATACAATGAAGAACAACTTGGAGTTATTTAATGCACTGTTAAAGAACATTAATACTAATATTAGCCTAAGGTGGGACATTAAATGCTTACTTTTTATACATAAAAAACGAATATCGGCCTTGGCTTTTACACAATTTAAATATAAAAAGAGCTGACTTTACTTAGAACAACATGCAGTAAATCAGGGGTGCGCAATCTGGGGGGTGCAACATTTTCTGGAGGGGCGTGGTGCCTACAGAGGCCCCAACATTTAAATAAGATGCTGGGGGAGTATGTGAGGCCTCTACAGCTGCGACATCCTTTATTCTTACACTTCCCGCACGGCAGGATGCGTGCGGGAAGCGTGGTGACGCGGCTTGTTGCGGCGTCACTGTGACGTCACGTGCGCGCCCGGCTTCCCCGACACCCCTGGAGTTTAGAGTGAGGTTAGCGGGGGTGCGGGGAAGCAGTGGGGCAGAGCAGGAGCCGGGTTTGGGGTCGGGAAGGGGGGCACAATGCGCCCGAAGTGGAGGGGGGGTGCGTGGAGGAAACGCGGCGGTGCGCGGTCTAGACCGGGCGCCAGCCGGACTAGATCCCGGCATGCCGCCGGCATTTGTAAGAATAAAGGATGTCGCTGCTGTATATGTCTCTTACCTTCTCTCCGCAGGCTTCTGCCAACGCATCACCATGACAACTTGGGTTCCTAAGTGTCCAGTATTGAACCGGACTGTCCTGTATTTGGACACTGTCCAGTAAAAAATGAGAGTTAATACTGGACATGTATGTGTATATCGGTTTTACCTCTCTGGACACAGTGATCTGACCGGCTAGGGGGGCAGCGGGATTTCACTGAGATGGGAGAGAGCGGGGCTGTTACTAACGGGCTGGGCAGCTTCCTCCACCCTGATTGGCTGCATTACCCAACAGCAGCTAATCAGGAGGAGGTGTCGGGAGCCTGAGGGGGGGGGCAAGGAGAGAAGGAAACAGCATGGAGTGGAGAGAGGTTGTGTGTGTGTGTGTGTGTCTCTCTCGAGTGAGTGGCACTTTTCACCATTGTGTCCAGTATTTTTTGGAGTCAAATGGCAACGCGACGATGTGACTTCAAATGACGCCGCCAGTGCTGGAGGAAAGGTAAGGGGGGGGGGGGGCGAGCAGGGGGCGAGAGCAGTTAGGGGGGGTGCAGACAAATACGTTTACGCACCCCTTCACTAACTAGTAGTACTGTAGCTGAACTACAACCAGGCCATTTAGCACTTCAAATCAAGCAAATAGCCACACGTTTCAACACTGGGAATATAGAGGAAAATTGGGGTTGATCCCAGGATCCGGTACTCGAAAAACCCACATATTAATATGAATAAAAAATGTCCAGTTCAGCTCAGTAGATATTAGGGCAGAAGTCCTGTAAATTCTTTTGTAAGAAAAACAACCTGAACATACAGGTATAGAACTGTGGAAGTGTATATGGTGTGTTAACCCCACTGACAGAGGGTAAGGGAGACAATCACAAGCGTCCCGTGAAAGTGGAGCCACTGACACCGTCAATCCACCCACGATCAGCCGGGGTATACACTAATCAACTGGCTCAGAATAAGCATAAGCTAGTTGAAATAAATTTGTAACAACTCACGGTCCGCTGTAGTGGCTCCCGCTAGGCCTGCTCCCAGGAGTAGGTATGTAACAGAGAAAATCCAAGCAGGAACAGCCGGTGCACTGCCGAGAATAAGCAATGCTAGGACGTAATGACCAAGAAAAATGTTTATTGATTAAAAAAACATCAAAAAAGTAGTGCTGACAAACCCTCTAACGCGTTTCACACAGGAAGGGCTTTATCAAAGAGGAGTTTGTTGTGGCAGGATGCATCCAGATAAAAGAAACCCTTACCGGGTAAATCGGCTGACAAAATATGGCAATGCACTGAATTTTCATTTGCCAGTTGAAACAATCTTTTAATTTTGCAGTGCACGGAGTTTCCACTTGTCAGTTCTCAGAATTATAATAACTTCATTTCATATAATGTTTTATCCCAACGGACTCAAAGTGATGTAGATCTGACGTTCTTCTGTCGCCCCCAAATTGTCTTTTTTTATTTTACCGTAAATGCCACTTTCTATGGAAACCATAGCGGCTTCCTTTTCGTTGTACTTTTACAAACCCACTTGACACAGAGAGGTCTATCGCTGGTAGTATTGCATAGTTTTGTTTTACCACTACCCCTGTACTCTTCTCAAGTACCTGCACCCTGTCAGTGATACGCCAGATAGGAGCTGTTATAATTTAATCTATAATAAATAATTATTAATAATTATAATAAGACATTAATACATGTTAGTATTCACACAATATTTACTAAAGGAAATAATGGGAATTTAACCAGGTTTTACTCCTATAAAAAGCTTATTTAGTTATTATTTTTAGTACAAGCAAAATGTGTAAAGGGCGCTCCATAATAACCACTAAACGTGCTTAAAATGAGTTACTAAAAAAAGTGTGAAATTAAGTGCAGTGAAGTGCAAAATAATGCAATACAGTATCTCTACAAATCACTTCTCGTACAAAAATGATAAGTGGACTTAACAGTGGAAGTGAGGCAAACAAGTGAATAAAAGATAAAATAAAAATTGCAGCTCTTAGACCCTAAAAATAACTGTTCCTGATGTTTTTCCAAATGCAATAGTCTTCGGAGTTTGGGGAGCGCACAATTCAAAAACAAGAGAGAGATATAAAATACAATATACAGTACTGTAGTGCAATAAGTCGTTGAACGGCTAGATATTATAGATGAGGGATACGTGATGAGCTCACATTTCCCAAATAGCAAATAAGCAGATCAAATTGTGGCACATCTTTGTTGTTGGCTGGTTATGAGGTGTGGATAATCGTTCTTTCAGAAATCTCTCAAGCCAACGTAGTTCTCAAAAGGAAAGAGAGAAGGAATACCATAGTGCAGAGAATCCAATACTTTATATGTATAAAAAATCCAACACAATGTACAGTAGTGTACACTCACACTTAGCAAGTAAAAAATGTGCATAAAGAACAAATATCAAGAGCACTGCCAAGACTCTGCAACCTCACCGCTGGCGACTTTGGTTCAAGCGTTCCCTGTGACTGATCTCTGTCACTTCCGGTTCAAGTGTATCTGGCTGGGGAGGGGAAGGGGGGGGGGGGATTTGCATGCCAATCGCGTCTCTCCTTCAAGACAACGTGTTTCGCTGGATCAGCTTCGTCAGGAGTATATTTCTCGTCATTCCTAACAGCCATTAAATACACCAAACTATCTGCTCATTGGTTAATTAACTATTTCAATCTAATTGTATTAGCAGTTGCCAGTTTGTCTCCGGGACCAGTACAAATCGTGGTTTGATCACCCTCAGATCTTATACTTTTTAGAATTACATTTTCTTTTATTATTCACTTAATTATGTGTAATAATTTTATATGTTGGTATTAATAAAGTTTATGTTTTAACTCATTCACTTATCACCAGAGGGTGAACCTGAGTGCTAATTTGGGTTCTCTCTCTCAAAAAAAAATCTTCTAGTATTAATAAATGTACAACTTTTTAACTCAGATTAATACATCACAGATACATTGTATTACATTAATGTATCCTCTATTTTGCAACTCTTTTTAATTGTATATGTATTAAAAGTAACTTTGTCCAGGACATTATCGATCTCTAAGGGGTATTTTACCCACTTGGACTATTTAGGAGTACACCTCATCTAAAGGATTCCCTTTTCGTCTCTTCATATTCTAATATAGATTAAATAAAACACATTTTCTGACACACAATTAAAAACATTGTGAAGCACAGCTGTGCAGATGAACCCTACTTGATCTGGGTGGATCAGCCGTGGCATAACCTTGTTTAGGCGGTTAGCCAACAGTTTAGAGAAGATTTTAGTGTCCGAATTGATTAGTGATATTGGGCGATAACTTTTGCAATCTGCTGGGTCCTTCCCTGGTTTGGGGATCACTGATATAGACGCTTGTAGCATTTGGCCAGGTATAGGGGCACCCTCTAGGAATGAGTTAAACAGTCTGACCAGGTGAGATACCAAAATTTTCCGGAATTTTTTGTAGTATAGATTAGAGAAGCCGTCGGGGCCTCGGGCTTTTGACGGCTTCAGTGTTTTGATTACCTCTGATATTTCCTCACCTGAAAAATCTTCCTGCAGCGCGTCCGTTTCCTCTCTGCCCAGGCTGGGTAGGTTCGCTCCCTATAAGAATGCCTTTAGCTGCGTGTGGGTGGTCTCACAATGGGAGACCTTTGCCCCATCATAGAGGGCCTCGTAGTAGATTTTAAACTCTTCCACGATTTGTTTAGGATCAGAAGTGAGGTCACCTTTTCCTGTTCGAATCGCCTGGATATGAAAATTACGGTTTATGTTCCTAAGTTTATTGGCAAGTGGGGTATCTGGCTTGTTTGCCCGTTCGTAAAATCTCCGCCTGGACCAAGTCCTTCTCAGCTCGGGAGGACATCAGTAAATTAATTTTCGTTTTAGTGTCGAGCCAGGCCTTAAGGGTCTGTGCCTGCTTATTGTTTTTATGTAGGGCGGATAGGGCCGTCAATTCGGATTGTAAGGTTTTAATCTTTTGCTCCCTTTCTTTCTTCCGCCTACTCGCAATCCCTATGAGTTCACCTCGTAGTGTCGCCTTATGGGCCTCCCAAAGGGTAGATTGAGACGTCACGCTACCAACGTTCTCAGTAAAATAGTCCCTGATTTTTCCCCCTACTGTTTGTTCAATCTCTGGGATTTTGATTAGTAACTCATTGAGTTTCCAGGTCGCTCCTGGCCTGTCTAGTCTAAAATCGGTGCACCGCAGCTCTACAGGTGCATGATCAGACCAGGAAATATCGTGGATTCCCATGTGGGAGATCTGCGAAACCATTCTGTTTGACACAAAGAGGTAGTCTATCCTGCTGTAGCGGTCGTGTGGATGTGAATAAAATGTGTACAGTATTCTTTTTCGCCTGGGTGCTGCTCGCGCCCGATGTCTACCAATCTATTGGCTTTGAGGCCTCTGATCCAAGCTGCTCTGCTTTGCGGGTTTTTAAGCCCGCTTGGAGTGCATCTGTCTGCGTGTGGGTCCAGCGTGTGGTTGAAGTCCCCCCCTAGTATTATGCCGCCTTGCGCTACTCTGTGTAGGGTCGTGAAAAATCTATCAAAAAAGGTATCGGCACGGTCACTGGGAGCATAGACGTTTGCTAAGGTGAGGGTTTGCCCATGGATGGTCCCCACCACTATGATGAACCGGCCATTGGCATCCTTCTTAGTGAGTTTAATGTCCAGTGCCAGACGGTTGTGTACCAGAATCGCGACCCCTCTCTTTTTTTTGTTGGCTGCCGCTGCTACCCAGGTTTGGTACCTGCTGTCTATATATTTTGGGGAGTTATTTTTAGAAAAATGTGTCTCCTGTAGTAGGATAATGTCAGGGTTTGTTTTTTTGTAATCAGTCATGGCCAAGCGTCTCTTATGGGGGCTATTAAAACCTTTCATGTTGTGTGAAATTACTGTGAGTTCCCTAGAGTTCCATCTTCTAGGGTGGGCGTTCCACGACTTGCTTCCGGGGTCCCGTCCTTCTCCATCAACCGGATTCCCAGGTAAGTACAGGGGCGGTAGTGCTGTGCAGGTTACCGCTGTCTTTGCCATTCGTCGTAGCATCGCTGGGACAACAAGGGGGTCACCTGGAACCGACTGTGACCTTATAGACCATTGTACTGAACGCCATGGGGTGGTAGCGCCATTTTGGGAATAACTTGCGCCGCAACTTCGGCAACTGAACCGGGGTAAAAGTCACTTTATTGATTTATTTAGAGGTTGTATGTCTCTTCACTCCTTCTCCATCTCCGTTGTTCCTCGTTTTTTTTTGGAGGTGGAAACTTGCTGCCAGTCTGTGTCTGGCTCCGGGTCTCGTCGGGGGGCTGGCGCTGGGCCCTCCTTCACTCCCAGCTTTTGGAGGAAGTCAGAGCCCTCCTCAGGCTCCTTTATGGAGATGGCCTTCCCATTCCTTATGACCAGCAGGCCGATTGGGAAGGTCCATCGGTAGCGGATGGCCTTGTCGCGTAGGATCTTGGTGACTGGCTGTAGTTTCTTGCGCCGGGCCAGGGTTATGGGAGAAAGGTCTTGATACAGTTGGAGGGAGGCCCCTTCGAACCTACAGGCCCCCTCACCCCTAGCCATCTGGAAGATCGCTTCCCGCGTGCGAAAGTAATGCATGCGGGCAATGACGTCCCGTGGTTGTTCGTTAGCCCCCGGCCTGCTCCAGAGGGCCCGGTGGCAGCGGTCCATCATTAGCTCTGCCGCGGGAATGTCTGGGAGCAGGGTGGTCATCCAACGGGTGATAAAGTCCACAATCTCTGTGACCTCCGGGATGCCGCGTATGCGTATGTTACTGCGGCGATCCCGATTCTCAGAGTCCTCCTGCCAGTCCGCGAGCTCCGAGATCTGGGCCTGTAGGTAGGAGGTCCGCTTCTCTGATTTTCGGATGTTGGTGGTAACAACCGCCATCTTATCTTCCAAAGCTCCCGTGCGCTCTCCCAGTCCCTGTACCTCTTTCTTGAGTTCCTGAATCTCCGCGCGGAAGAGCGTCTTCATGCCATTATATAGGCGATCGAAGTCGCATCTCCGCACGGGTAGCTGCTCCGGTGCCTCCTCCATGTCCTCCTCGCGGTCGGACTCGGAGCCCGCGGCTGAGCTCGGCACCATTTCTGCTCCGGCCCCCTTTGCCACCGCACGGCTCAAATATTTACGCAGATCGCCAGTGTTTTTCTTTTTCGTAGACTGCGGGGCCATCTCTGGTTGTTCCCTGACTTATGTGGGGGAATTGCGGTGAAAAATGTAGGCTTTATTGCGGATATAAATGCGTTATTCTATTGGCGGGGGTAGGAGCTCACGGCTTAAGCAGCTATCCACCACCCCATCGCGCATGCGCCTCCGGCAGGCCAGGTTTTAAGGACATCTACTTGCAGCACACGTGGCTCAATCTGGGTAATCTTTAAAACTGGGCCTGTTTGTAGCCCTTGAGGTCAGACTCTCAGCACCAGTGCATTGTACCATACATGAGCACTCTACCTATTAGTAGGGACCAAAAATACCTTAATAAGCCAAAAAATAACAGCAAAGTCCCTCTCTGTGGGCCCCCTTCCAGCCAATGTCGAATGCCACCCCCCCCTCCGATGCTTTGTATTGTGCTTCAGAGTACCGAGCCACGGCTGTAGATTGCTATATCATCCTGGATGGCCCTCCGCCGCCTTAAACTCAACATGGCTAAAACAGAGCTCCTCATACTTCCTCCCAAACCTGGCCCTACTACCTCCTTCCACATTACTGTTGGAACTACGATCATTCACCCAGTAGCCCAAGCACGCTGCCTTGGGGTCACACTCGACTCCTCTCTCACATTTGCCCCTCACATTCAAAACATTTCTAAAACCTGTCGCTTTTTCCTCCGCAATATAACAAAGATACGCCCTTTCCTCTGTTGCTCGACTGCTAAAACTCTGACTCAGGCCCTCATTCTCTCCCGTCTTGATTACTGTAACCTCCTGCTGTCCGGCCTTCCTGCCTCTCACCTGTCTCCCCTACAATCTATCCTTAACGCTGCTGCCAGAATCACTCTACTCTTTCCTAGATCTGTCTCAGCATCTCCCCTCATGAAATCCCTCTCCTGGCTTCCGATCAAATCCCGCATCTCACACTCCAATCTTCTCCTCACTTTTAAAGCTTTACACTCTTCTGCCCCTCCTTACATCTCAGCCCTAATTTCTCGTTATGCACCATCCAGACTCTTGCGTTCTTCTCAAGGATGTCTTCTTTCTACCCCCTTTGTATCTAAAGCCCTCTCCCGCCTTAAACCTTTTTCATTGACTGCCCCTCACCTCTGGAATGCCCTTCCCCTCAGTACCCGACTATCACCCTCTCTATCCACCTTTAAGACCCACCTTAAGACACACTTGCTTAAAGAAGCATATGAATAGCACTGTGGCTATTCTGAACACATGGCACATAAAGCTTGGCCTCCTGCAGATGCACATACCAGAACTCCCTCCTACTGTCTCTGTACGTTCTCCCTACCTACCAATTAGACTGTAAGCTCCTCGGAGCAGGGACTCCTCTTCCTTAATGTCTAAAGCACTTATTCCCATGATCTGTTATTTATATTATCTGTTATTTATTGGATTACCACATGTATTACTGCTGTGAAGCGCTATGTACATTAATGGCGCTATATAAATAAAGACATACAATACAATACAATACAATTGCTGCAAACAAAACAAAAAAACGCGATTTGGGGTTTAAGCAAACACAGGCTGGCCTTTCTGCTTTATTGCGTTGTTAGTCAAGTTGCACACATTTTGCATTACAAAAACTTACAGAACAGAAGCTTTAAATAACTACATTTGCACAGACACAAACTTCATGCTCTGTACTAGAGCACCATTATTTTGGTGTCTGTTGCTTAATGCAGACAAAAAAAACTCGGTTTGGGGATTAAGCAAACAAAAACTGGACTTTCTAAATAATTGCTTGGTTGTTGAAGTTGCACACATCTTGCAATACAGAACTTGCAGGTACTGCAGCCGCATAAAGCATGGGGAACACCCCCACATTTCCCCTGAGCGTTCCTGCCTGAGCTGGGGGTGAATTATCCTCTACCTGTGAAATAATCGTGTAACAAAATGTATCAATACATTCTTGCAATAGACTGAATACATGCATTGTACAGAGCCATTATCACCCCATCATTACTCTGCCTGTGGAGTGGGTGACTAGTAACAAAGTAATACCATTTAGAGTACTGATTTTGTGGAAGAAGTCTGTATGAAGTTTATATAAAGTTTTGAGCTTTCTATTGAATAATTAACTTCGCAAATTGCTCTAGTACCCACTTAAGATAATTAAAAAAACATGTACATCACTCTGTTCCCCTAAAAAATGTTAAAATGTCTCTGGATTAGGCAATGTGGTTTGTTATGTGTTTATTGTTGTATCAAAGCCTAATAAAAACATTTGGGGAAAAAAAAAACCATGTACATATTTTCCCACCCAGTATGTTCTTTGCAAAATCCTTACAGTTTAGCAAAACAACTTGTGGTTACAATAACTGAACTACAAAACCAGCTGGTCACATGTTCATGCTTATTTTACACGTTAGTGCATTTCTGCATGTAACAAAGCTGAACCAGCTAAAAACTAGGTGATCTCTGCATCAAAATCAACAATCATTTGGTACAACTGTGTCCTACAATAGCACGTATCACATATTATAGATGATAAGCATTTGTATTATATTAAGGGATTTAAAAATATCTATATACCTCAGTCTGCTTGCATTTTAATAAAAGCCGTATTACTAATCTAATAAGTAATGGCTTAGCTGCAAAAACCACTGTTCTTTAAAGTGGGTTTGCAATCTTGCTAAAGAAAAATTCCAGGACCAGTATAAAATTAGATTGACATAAATCTATATGCAGCCTGCCAAGGGTTGAAGGGGTTGTATTTTAGATCAAATTAGAAGTGAAGCGGTGATAATACAGGGGCTCCTTTTCCTAAATGTCACTTTTATGTCTGAAAGCACTTCTTCCCATTATGTGTTATTGGTATTATTTGTTATGTATGTGATGATCACGTGTATTACTGCTGTGAAGCCAAAAGGCCAGGAAGACTTCAGGGTTCAGGAATTTGATATCTTCCAGCTTTCGGATTCCGATCATCCATTTCTTGGTTTCTTCGGCCAAAGGCCAGAAAGAAAGTCCAAGACTTTTTCTTGGGTTCTTAGGCCAACAAGACGAACCAAGACAAGGGTTTTCAGCTGAGCTTACTAACCGAAATAGTTTACTCTCTGGGAGAGGTGGTTGTGATGGTAGGGGTAAATATGGCTGGTGTTAGTAAAGATCAAGCCTGCCATTACCCCTACCTGTCAGTAATACATTGGTATTGTATTATATGTTATGCATAGCTGTATTGTAAATCTGGTTCCATCAGTTCAGGGACTAGGGGGTTAACTGTGTTTCAGCGGGAAAGTTTGAAAGATTGCCTGCGACCTTTCCCTGAACTCAGGTTATGTTGCATGAGGTAAAAAGGGGAGGAGTTAGGCCCTGATGATTCTTTGGCTGAGGGAATGCCAGCCAATCCCAGCCAGTTACACTCAGTTAGTGACAGCTGGAGGTCTCACAATTCTGAGCACCTGTGTGTCAGTTGGTGTGGGGCTGCTGAAGCGGTAACTGCTTCAGCACAGGGTGGGAGCAGAACGGGGAAAACTTCCTAATGGGGGTCCCGCATCTAGGTTATAGGGTACTCCCAGTTTCCCCCTGTTAAGTGTGTGTTGTCTGTGTATATGTACTGTTGTGGATATATATTTCCAATAAATTAATTTGATAAACTCTGGTGTTCTTGTCTGGCGATATTGATCCCTGGTATGTCCAGGTCATCCCGTGACAGCTGTTACTAAAACCAATACAAAACGTGCAACAAAACAAATAAGTGCTCTGTATAAAACCGTGCGTAAGTGCTTCCAATCAACCTGCATAAGCAACCACCAAACGGCCGAGTGGGTTAAAAAATGCGCGTGCACTACCTAGCCAAAAGATCAGAGGAGTGTATCAGTGCAGTACTGTACATCATTAAAATGGCCATACTTCACATGTTCTCTGTGCTGATTGTGTTCCATGTTCCAATTCGTGCTCTGTGCATCAAGGCTTCCTGTTTCCTCACGCAACTGACACAGCAACGTGCATTACTTGGACGCGCCAGGTAGACAAGTACCTGTGCAGCATAAAAACTCAGGCCTCTTGGCCAGGCCAGAGGACCAAGTTGATGCCACTATCTGTTCTTGATCTTAGCTAAAGGACAGAGAAGCGATGCAGTGTGTACCTCTTCAGAACTTTCCCAAAAAACCTTTCTACCTTTGTGGTCTCCTTGCTGCCCGGTCTTTATCCACCTTTCCTCCAACGCTTTACCCCTAGTTTTTACACCTGGCTACATGCAGGAGGCCTCTTGAGATTATCTGTGCCTCCTGCATGTAGCCAAACCGTCGCCAGCCGAGCAGCCGCCCTTTGATAAACCTCCGGAGCGGTGTCCGCCTGACTCCATTAACTCCTTGGGCCGGCCCGCAGCCCTTATGGAGGGGATGGCCTCATGCTGGGTCCTCTGCCTCTTCTTTAGGCTTAGTGGTGCTTCTGTATTATGCTTAAGAATGATAGGAGTTTGTTTGAATAACCTTGATCTCAGTCGTCCAAAGCCCCTGACGCATAATATTTAACCCATGGGTTCTGGCAGCCTATATGCCCCATGTCATAGTGTAAAAAAAAATGCTTGTTCTCTTAGGGGAGTTTACGTTGGAGCCCAGGACGCGATCTTTAATAATGGTGGCTAGAAGGAAGATGACGCTTCCCGTTCCATAATCATTGATGGAGCAATCATGTGACTGCCCCTCTGACACTCAGAGTTAAAGTAGCAATCCCCTGCACCCCCTTACCTCCCAAATATTTTTTTCTTTAACCGTATAAAACAGCATTTGAAAAGAAAAACAAAGATGGCTGCATGGTCACCAACTGGAAGCTGCAATGTCATCTAACAATGATGTCAAGGCGTTCTATTGGCTGTTTGAGTGAGGCTGACGTCAGTGGCCATATTTATTTCTCCCAGACAAGAATTCTTCTAAGGAAATATCAAAGTCCGAATTAAATACCGTATCTCAGGACTTGGAGAATCCCTGTTGCTGTATATGTAAAATAAACTAGCAGCACAGATTGTTGCTTTAACAGTCAGAGCCTTGTAACTAAGCAATAACTGTCCTGTGAAATTGTACTGCGTCTGTGCTCTGCAAAGTTTCAACATGAAATGCAATATAAGTTATATCCGTTTCTTTTCCTATGACATATATTGTGTGTTTAATGTAATAAAGTTCAGAATGCTTAGATTCATGCATCAATGTTGTTATTATTGATTTGAAATAAGAGCAACAAAGTATGGTATATTTACATGTTTCTTTTCTTACTTCCCAGAGACCTAAGAAACCACCTCCTCCATCAGCTCCTGTCAACAAGTCAGGAACAGGTAACAACACATCATACCATGGAATACTTTGGCAGATTTACTAAATGATTCTATGGTTAGCATGCCATATATCCCACTCACTTTAATACATCTTATAGCAGCAATCCACATTTAAAAAAAATGTTTTATGTTGCCTAAACTAGGAGGTTGCCCAGGGCCGATCCTCTGAGATGTCTGTAGTCTTCTGTACCAGTTTCATACATAAACAAAATACAAATACAGTATGTGCTCAGGGTCACAATAATATTGCAGCTGTCTCTCGACCACCAGAGTTAGGCTAGCTCAGGGGTGCGCAAAGTAGGTGCGCGGCAGCTACAGAGGTCCTGCGCTCTCCCCCAAGGCACTTAAATTAAGTGCCGGGGGGGGGGGGGTGGCACCACGTGAGGCCTCTGCAGCTTCTCCTACCTTATCTTCGTTGACACGTCGCTATGGTGACCGGCATCAATTTACGCCGCGGGTCACGTGACGTCACATGACCCCGCTACGTCATTTGACGCCTGAGCCTTGAAGGAGGGGGGGCGCGAGCCGGGAGACGAGAAGGCGGGGGGGAGGGGGGCAGGGTCAAAACTTTGCGCACCCCTGGGCTAGCTGGTGATGATTATGTCTCTGCTGGGCAAGTATTCTCGTGCAAATATCTCAGGAACCAGGGTGGCATGCAGATCGGGGGACCGTGTGTCAATGTCCCCTGGTTTAAGTAACAACAACAAAAAAAAAGACTACAAAAAATGAACAGCCTTGATTTGCAGTTTAAAGCATCTTTCCTCCCAAGAATTGATGATCATTATAAATTGAACCAGGGGATCCCTTTAAACTGAACAGTGATGTGAACAGAAGTGGATCAGTACATGCGACCACACACTAGAAAACAAGCAAATATAGCATGATGGGCCCCTGGCATGCCACTCATGGTGTACAGAGAGCGTCATGAGGGCTGTGAAAGGGTTAAATTATGTTGTACCCCTAAACTACTTTGCTAATGCCTTGAAACACCTATATTGTATGAAACCGTTTAAGTCCTAATGTCTTTTGAGAGGGTTGCTGGCCTTTCCAGGGCAATCCTTGACAAAGGGTGCTATTCGTTAATGGAGCATTTCCTTAAAAAAAACCATGGTCCTCCTAGCTGGGAACAGGGGCTGTACGGAGCTGAACCATGGTAATTTCAACTTCAGGGACCCACTGCTTCCTGAGATACTTACCTACGTAGGTATCGCCTTCATGATTAAAGGTGTGTGTCACGCGAGTCAATAGGAAGCCACGGTGCTTGTCTCTAACCAGGAGGCCAACCCACGGGGATGAGGCAGGATATGGGAACTGACCACAGGCCTAGTGACTGAGGAGGAGAATATGCAGGTCACAGGCCGAGGTTGGGACAGGGTGCCGCAGCATAATCGGGGTCAGGGCAGGAGAGTGGCGAACCGAGTTCAAGTCCACGCAACTGTTAAGCAGAAAACTAGCCAGGTTTCAGGTGCACAAGGATCAGACCCCTTGCTCGAACACTGGCTAGGAGTAATGGGATCCTATTTAAGGGCCAGGAACAGGTGCAGCAATTACATCCTCCATCTTGGTTGAGGGCGGAATGAAGCCACTTCGGCTATTTTGGCTGAGGGCGAAATTACCTCAAGTGTTTGCCATCTTGGTGGAGGCAAAGAGATCATGGTTTGTTGGTGTAGAAGAGGGACGACCGCGACAGTGGGGCCTTACAGCATGCCGACTGACGTCGCAGCTTCCTATTGGCTCCCGTGTCGCGAGAGATTTGAGCCACCATATTGCTTGCCTACTCTAGCTGGGACTGCTACTGGTATCACCTTTGAAGGTATGTGTCTTGGGAATCAGGGGGTTACCGGAGCTGAAATGAACAGGATTCCGTTCTGGAGACCTCTTCCTTCCCACCTAAGAAAAACCAAGAAACAAAAAACACCTTTAAAGTGTGAGTGCGCTGATCTGAGAACTATCACATAGAAACGCCTGTTGTAGTCAATGGGAGTTTTTGCACACTAATGTGCAAATCGGCAATACCATCGTTTAATGAATAACCCCCTTATTAACATACCAGTAATACTCCATTAATAAAATGAGGCCCCAGTAAGAAAAAATACATACGGCCAAGTTCTAGAGAGGTGCTGTGTTTTTACTTGTGAGAGAGGTACTGTATCGCTCCTCATGGAACTTAAATGACTCTATTTTGAGGTATATAAACAAACAGGTTTGCACTTATCTAGTCCCGTGGTTCTGAAAAGGTTGCAATTGAGACCAACGCTCTGTTAAATGAATGATCGGAGTATAGCAATGATGTGCTTTTGCCATCTAGTGGCTGTTTTCCATAATGGAGGGTTTATGCTGCCTGTACAATTCAGGTTTTTATTAATGAGAGTTATATTTATGCGGAGCTTTCCAAATTCAAAGCTGTCTATCTACAGTCTTACTTCAGAGCTGTTCATGCAGGTTTGGGATAGACTCATGGAAGCAAATGTATTTGGTTGGTTTATACTTGCTTTGCAATATTTCTAGGCTGGGTAGGTTTACCATATACATTTTAAGTTATGGTGGGTAAAAAAGGCAACAAAAAACCTCCACCGTTAGCATATAGCCAATAAAGAATATCACTTGTGAGCACATTCACATGTCTTAGACAGGTCTGCACCCCTGCCTTTCAACCACTATCACCTAGCATACAGTGCTCCCACTGAAGCAAGGGATTCTGGGAAATTACATGCAAATGAGCACACAATGTGTCACCTTTTGCCTGAAAAATCCATTCACATGGATATATATATATATATATATATATATATATATATATATATATATATATATATATATATATATATATATATATATCAAGCACAGCTTGCCTCATGTAGAAGAGTATTTATGACTAAAATCAAGCAAACATAAAAGGAAAACTGTCAATACAGAGGTATATAAATGCTTATCTGGGCTGCAACTGTGAAGTTCTTATGGGCGTTGTATCCTCTGAAATGCCACTCTCCTATGTTCGTAGATACGATAGTAAATGTCGGGCTCAGAGTAGAATGGTAAACCGGCTAGATCAGCTGAATCTGCTGTTACTGGAAGCTGTATCCTCCGTAGTGCCCCGCTCCCACTCTCCGTGGGTCGCGGATCGCTGGGGCTCCGGATAGGGCAGTACGCCGGTTAAATCGGCTCAATCAGCTGTTCATGAGAGCCGTGTCCTCTGCAATGCTTCCCTCTTGTGTTACGTGAATTACAAGCCAATGATCAGCATGGGGCTCGGAGTTAGATGGTATACCGGCTGAATCAGCTGTTCATGTGATCCCGCCACTCCGACCACCCAGATTATGGCAATAAGAGGAGAACTCTCAGGACAGGCTCCAGGCGGCAACAAAAGCCAGAAGCACAGCAAATAAAGTCTCAAAAAGGTTCAAAGTACTCTTCATATGCAGCAAAAATATATTTGCTGTGCATATATGTATGCGGAGTACTTTGAACCTTTTTGAGACGTTATTTGCTGTGCTTCTGGTTTTTGCTGTGTTTTAATATATGCAGCCTTTGATTACCTTTATTGAAAACTAATTACCTTAGCTGCTGATTGATTTTGTTCTCCCATAACCGATCATCAAAATCCTGTTTCCCAGGGTTTATTAAAAGGCTGCCTTTCAGTTTCAATCATTCCTTCAGTCAGTGTAACTCAGCAGCTACAATGTATTCTTATATTACTATAGTAACATTATCTATTGTTATAGTTTACAGCTCAAACTGCTGGGAATATTGGCAACAAATGATCAAACAGGAAAGTGTTGCAAACTTCTTGCACTGCTGGGGGAGTGTTCTAAAACATTGGTGCGCAAACTGGGGGCACGCCCCTGAGATTTTCTGAGGGGGAAGGGGTGCGGCGCTTACAGGGATCCCACACTCTTCCCCACAACATTTAAATTAAATGCTAGGGGAGTGTGCAAGGCCTCTGTAACTCCCTTTTACCTACTCTCAGCCGGCTTCTTGTGACGCCTCGCCATGACAATGTGGAGTCAAATGGCTACGGCGACGTCAAATGACGCAGCCGATGCTGTAGAGAAGGTAAGGGGGGGGAAATGGCGCGAGCAAAGGGGAAGAGGAGGCAGGGGGGAGCAAAGAAAAAAGTTTGTGCATCCCTGTTTTAAAACATAGAAGTCAAAGGATTCTCATTGTATTAAAACTCATTAAACATGGCATTAAGAGTTGAATTTAAAAAACAATTAGTAAGTATTATCTAACACTACAGAACTTATTTATTTAAAAAAAAAAAAAAATCACAGCTGCACGTCTTCCACAAATCTGTTTCATTCACCCAACGGTCCCATTCCATACAATGGGTGAACTGCAGATGAGGGATCTGGGTAAATGTGAGAAAGTTGATTAACACGCTTTTTAAATGTATCTGAGTTACAAGCAGAAAATAGCACTTTCAAACAAATCTTGCTTTGTGCTGATACAGTACACCAGTGTTTTTCAACCAGGGTTCATGGGAACCCTAGGATTCCTTGGGCATCCCTAAAGGGTTCATTGTTATTTTAGGGTCATTTTAAAATTGCACCAAAAACAGAAGAATTTACAATGCATCTGATCTCAAACTCGCTGTTAGAGCGTGTTGGGGTTCCTCAGCATTTCACAGGGTTCCTTGACCAAAAAAAGTTGGAAACCACTGCAGTACATCAGCCCCTGAGGGTTAAGGACCTCAACTGTTACCCAATGTACCAATATTTTGTTTATGCAGAATAATTTTCAGTAAAGGAGTCTTGTGAAGATTAATTTAATCATCCATTCTTTCCAAGAGACATCTTACCGTAGTTTAGAAAACGGCAAAAGAGGGAACGAACACCTACAGAACACCACTTCACAACAGTTGTTTCCTAGCCAAACTTTACCCATTGTTGCTGCCAAGAAAAAGCAGTGTTTCAGAATATGAACTTAAACTATCCACGTCCCGTCCTCCCAAGGGCGTTAGCTGAGAATGAATGCTTCCTGCATGAGGCATTTGTGCTTAATTACACTGTAAGGTCTTTGGGGCATAGGTTAATTGCATTGTGATTTCATTTAGGTTTAGGGAATGTAAGGATTGCCAGTAATTAAATGAATATTCATACGAATATAAATATGATCCTAATGAGGCTAATAGATATCTGAACAGTTCACGGCTTTCACTGTACTGCTTTACAATAGTACTTTATTTGTATTTTTCTTTTTAAATAAGTAGTACCATATATATATATATATATATATATATATATATATATATATATATATATATATACACACACATATACATATATACACACATATATACATACAGTACATATATTTTATTATTATTGATTTTGCTGCATTATTAAATTCAAGTAGTCTAATATGTTGAAAAGTGTAGTTAAACATTTTTTTTGAGGGTGTGTATTAAAGCAGAAATCCCATCCCAAATATATACAGTATATTTCTAAATGACCTGAACTGAAGGTTTCCCAGGGAGCATTTCTTTGCATGGGTTGCAAGCCCCTCTGGCAGAGAAAGGGTGCATCTTTGTATTGCCTCTATGAATAGCAGATAAGATACATACTGAGCTAAAGAAGATAATCTCATTTCCATCAAGGTGTCCTGGCTAAGCTCCTTTCATGACATTGTGTTTCTTGTTTCCCTGGGGTTAGCATGTGATTAATTTCTATACTTCCCAGGTGGCTTCCAATATATTAAGACAACTTAAGCCAAGGTATACGTTGCTCTCTTTTTCATTGATAGGCACATCGGAGAGAAAACAGGAAATCAGAAAGACACCCCCAGAAAGACCGGATTCTCTTCCACACCGGGCAGAAGAAAAGGGTAAGAACTCTATTTACTTTTTGTCAAATCCATACATGACTATAATAACATACAGCCACTGCTGGCTTGATGGCGGTGTGACTGTACCGGACCCTGCTCTCTTCCCCGGCCCAATTTCCGTAATCACAGTTTAATTGTTGTGGGGATTAAATTACCAGCAAAACATTCAAACTTTGATTACCGAAGTTAGGCCGGGGGAGAGTGCGGGGCCTCTGTAAAAGCTGGCACCCCCAGGTAACATGCATTGTCACATGATGGCACAATGTCACATGACATCGTGACGTGAAGGCGGGCAAGAGGCGTGACCTGATGGGAGGCACGGCAACAGAGGGGTAAGAGGCCCCGCGCACACACAATGCACCGGGCCCTGCTTTATTCACAGCCAACCCTGCACACAGCCTGATCAAAGGGTCTATGGGGACATTCGCTAAACTAGGAAACTAGGAAAAGAGGTCCATTAACCTAGATACAAGTAAATGTAAGCTGAACCACATTCATTTCGGCTCCAGGGACCCCCTGCTTCTCATTACTTACCTCCTTAGGTGGTGTCGCTATCTCCGGCTGATAACGTATTATTATTTTGGAACATTAACATCTAATGGCCCTTCTTCTCTTGTTTTCTTTTTATATTTAATTTAAAGAAAGGCCTGATAAAGAGCATAAAGTGGCAGATCCACAGAAGTACTCTGTGCCCGCCATACCTCCGAAGAAGCCTCGCCCTCCCAAGACCAACTCTTTGAACCGACCTGGCACCCTTCCACCCAGGAGACCAGAGAGACCAACAGGACCTGTGACGCACACAAGGCAGGTCATGGCTCTGGAGTTTGGGTCTCACCTGATTTGTTCAGGGCCTTGCTTAAGCACAACATTTAACCAATATGCATAGTTCATGTTTGAGGTTCCGCTTAAACTCACTTGGAGTTTTTTGTGGGGGAGCATCTTGCCCAATATAACAAAAGTTGAACTCGATGGACATGTATTTTTCTACCTAACATACAATGTAAATACTGTATGAACTTACAACAATATACAATATACAAAGTATGGAAAGATGTAAATGAATGCTGCAAAATCAGCAACAATTTTAGGGAGTTTCCATTTATAAGTTGGATTGAAAAGTTTAAGTCCTAAGTTTACTAACTCTAGCTCCAGTAAGGTACTGTACAAAATATGTATTAAACAAAAAAATGGCATACATTTTATCGGATAACTCATTAACATATTATTGCATAAAATAGCACATCATTTATGTACGTGCGTTTAATTTAAAGGAAAACATGGAAATGAGCACAGGGATTGATAATTTATGCCAAATTACTTACGCACATGCTTTTCACTTCAGTCCGATCCTTTGAGATATTGAGCTTCTGCCTAAAAATAGCGCACATTTGTAGCACCTATCTAGGCTGGTGTTAAGCCTATCTTGCCTATGTTTAAAATGGGCTTTATAGACATAGGCAAGATATACAGCTCAACCTGTTACAACGCGAATCCGTTTATAGCGCGATGCAAGCGTGGCTCCCAATTTTCGTATTCATGAATACTTTACCACACGATTATTGGTATCTTAAATACTTTATTGTACAATGCATACAATTGTACATTATTTCTAACGCGATCCGCTAATAACGCGACGTGATTCTTTGAACCCCAAGTGCAGCGTTATAAAGGGGTTGAACTGTACCATTATCCAACCTAGAATAGGTGCTAAAAAAAACCCCATAATATAAACAATGTAGCACTTATTAATATATTAAGTATAGTAAGTAAATATATGTTAAGTATATATTAGTAGCCCAAGTGGCCAGTTAGTATGCTCAACCTATGACTAGCTAGCCACTTGGACTACTAAAGGCTCAATATTTGCACATATGGGTGTTATGATTGTTGTATTTTATTTGTAGTCTGTTTATGTTGTGTGTTATCTCAATTCCTTGGCAATGCGTCTGTGAACTCAGACATCAAGAGGTTTACATTATTTTGTTTTATGGTAAGCTCAGCCAGTACAAACCGTATTTACATTTTTTAATAATTGTTAATAATTTACTAGAGTGCCGTTGAGGTGTTGCTAAAAACAAAAAGCACCAGATAAATGCACATCCAAATTTCATCATTATTAATAACTTCCTATTATGTATATCATGCTGCATAAGAGCCTGTACATCTTTCATTCTTTCTGTTTCGTTTACATTGGGGTTTTAGTAACATATTTTGACCACAGTATGATAAGTTTGCCCAAGATCAGGCAAGTCTTAACTTCTAATTTAATTATATTTGATGTTTTAAGATAGAAGCAGAAGGACTTCAGCTCAAAGGACGGGTAATGAATAATTACATAAGAAGTTAGGCCTAACCTGATCTGGTGTTGTGGGCAATCCTATTGTACAATAATACCAGAAGCAGTTGTAGTCAGCCCCGCTGAGTACACCTCAACTACTTCTGCCATCCAAACTTTTTGGTATACCCCATCGCTATAAAAAAGACAGACTAAGAGCAATGTGTGTGTGAACTTGTGACCCACAGCAATGGTTCCAAGACTGCTCTGAATAAGACTCATGTGAACACACAAGCCAACTCTTATTATAACCTGACATACTCAGGTGGCATGAAAGCGACTCCACTGGCAGCTACACAATCTCAGTATGATGCACTAATAGCAGGGCCGTCTACGGTGTTAATTTTATCCTCCTTCAGTGCTTACTCGGCTTTAGAACAAAGTCTAAGAAGGCGTAGAAAGTCTGGGGTGGATCAGATGTTCAACGTTCCTTTGAGTATAGGCGGCAGCTGTGAAGTGGTTACTCACCTTTTCCTTTTGTAGGATTAGTGGATTGTAACTTTCAGTGAAAGCACCACATAGAGATCAAGTTTTACTGATGTTTTCTGTGTCCCTTAAAATTGCATGCTTGCAATCATCTCTCTTACACAACCGTGTGACTGTCCAGTGACCTGTAACTTTAGCTTCCTGGTAAATATTTACAAGTGTCAGATACTTAATATGCCGCTTTACATTGGTAGCATTGGTATACAGTAGTTATTGGCACTATTTTGCAGGGAACATATTAACCAATTTGCTGCCACAGATGTAGCATAATACTTTGCAATACAAAGCAGGTCTCTTTGGCACTGAGGGATACATTTGCTGTTTGCAAACAGAATTTGAGGAAGGCATAGCAAAGTGCTAAAAATGTGACCTGCCTATAGCTGTTCGCTGTCGAAGTCCTGATTTAGAAAGGTTGGGTGCATGCGGCAGGAGTCAATTAACAAGGGAAGTGCCATTTGTCATAACAACACTTTCCTCATTGAACGGATCGCCGGCAGTTACATTGCTGGTGGCCATTTCATTTCTTATATCACTGGGAATTCAGCAGTACGGCCCATAAGGCACCTTATGGCTTGTTCATTTCAATGGGCCATGAGGTGCCTTATGACTTAGAATGGAATATGGACTGTAATGTTCCTGGGACTCGTTCCAAGAAATCGGCAGCTCTTCTCCGTGGGATTTTTGGATTCAAGTAAAAAAAAGAGAAAATGCACAAAAAATACCCTCAAGACAGAGGAAATATATACATTTTGGTGAACCATTAGATTATCTTTGTAAACCTTTGTCCTATGTACACATTTGCTTAACTAATAGTTATCCTTATACATAACGTTGGCAGGCGCTATAGTTCTGTGGTATTACACAATCACAGTTCAATCACGGAAGAGCTCACAGCCAATCTTTTGTTGCCGATGGCACAGGGAGATGGAAAGACCTGCCAAGTCACAGGGAGTTAGCAGATATGGAGATGTAACTGCTGTAATTAGCCACTCACTGTATGATCCGTGGGTGTCAACTTATTAACTTCCACGGGTAATAGCTTTAACTTCTGGAGAGAGTTTTTCAGTATGCTGAAGAATACTCTTGCCCTATAAAAGTGGTAGGCAGCATGATATATTTCAAGGGCCACACATTACTCACGTGTGTGTGTGTATATGTATATATGTATGTGCATATACTGTATGGGTGTATATATATATATGTATGTGTGTATGTATATATATATAGATATATGTGTATGTATGTATGTATGTATATATATATATATCTATATATATATAATATAGATATATATATCTATATATATATATATAGATATATATATATCTACATACATACATACATACATACACATTGCACAGGCAGAAGGGACAATGCAGCCATGGGTAGGAACTTCTTATGGCCTCACCCAGTCAGCTTGTTCATGCTGCCGCACTAGTGAATACTGCCCCATTCCTTTCCTTACACTGGGAGCATCTGATTAGCACGATCATTAGGCAGCACAGAGAGTGGGAAGAAGTTCCGATCCATGCAGCAACAATTTCCACTCCCGCTGCACTGTGGAGAGAGGGAGAGTGGGCTGCTGGGATAGCCAGCGGTTGAAGGGCGCAGGTGAAGCCCACCAATGCCCTTGGGGAATATATTTTTGTTTAAAGCTGTCCTCATACGTTCTCTATGTTATATAAAGTTGCAGTCCCATTCAGGACCACATTGAACTAATTAATGACAGTGATATGTTTAAAGCAGCAATCCAAGCAGGTGGGTTTTTTTTATTTTTAAACCCAGGATTGAAGCAACGGGTCTCTGGAGCTGAACTCCATTAATTTCAGCCCCGGGGGACCCAGCTTCTGGAGGTACTTGCCTCCGTAGGGGGTGCCGGTAGCCGCTCCGGCCCGCTAACAGGACTCGCGTAATAACGGAGTTTCAAAGCTCCCGTGTCCTGCGGGCCAATAGGAAGCCGTGACGTCATCAGATCTGGTTTCCAATTGTCCGCTTGACACTGGAGCTTTAAACTTTGCCGAGGTGCCTGCACCCCCTTTGGAGGTCTGTATCCCGGGTAGCAGGGGGGCCCCAGAGCTGAAATAAATGGTGTTCAGCTCCGGATACCCCTGCTTTAAATCTATGTTAAAAAAAGAATACCTTTTAAAAAAACGCATGAATTGCTCCTTTAATTGGTTAAACTAGGGGATTGATTCATTTAAGTAAGACATCCTGCAAATGTTTAGACAAGTTATAACCTGAAAGTTAGTGTGGACTTTATTACCATCTCTCTTCCGTGTCACTCCCTTGACTTTCTACCTGCGCATGTGCCATGCATTGAGTATGTATACACCTTATGAATCGGGTGATGCAAACAAGATAGACAAGATTAAATGGAAAATGTCCAGACTTGCAAAAGTAATTCAAATGGTTAAACTACTTGTAACACACTTGTCTGATATGTTTCTAAGTAATGGGCACCAGTTACCACGTGTTCAAATATGAAATACAGTATATCCCTGCCAGTCGTTCACTTTGGTCCTACATGGGATTGCGTCTTCACGCGGTGTAAGAAGTAGCAATGACTTCGCTTTACAATCGGTAAAGTGAAGGAGCCAACCAATAAACAGCAGCTGTAAAGTTTTGTAAAACCTAGCTGAATTTATCTTGGTTCTTTTCGCCCCCAGGAGCGAGAGTCCAAAAGCAGAAGTGGGAATCAGTACTGTAGCGAGCACCCCCGAGAGAGACTCGTCAGAGAAAAGCAATGACATTGGTAAGTTCGGGATGTGTTCCGGTCAGGTTATAAATAACTGCAATGTCCCTGCTCTCTGATACATATTGACAGATTCATGTACAACGTAAATACCAGTCTTGCTGATTACCTTAATAACTCCTTCATTGCTGATAGGGTCTGAAGAGCTTAATAACGTTTTGTGTTCAAACACTGCGCCAGTAAAGAACGTAACAGAGCAGGAGTGGCCAACTCCAGTCCTCACTGGCACAGGCAACGACTGAGCCACTTATTGAGCCACCTTTGCTGAAGCAGGGATATCCTTCAAACCTGACGTATTGGTGGCCCTTGAGGACTGGAGTTGGCCACCCTGACATACAGGTGCGCCGACGAGTATTCTAAAACTTGCCTTAAACTTGCCTTGGAAAATCTGGGGCTATCACCAACAAGATCCATGCTGTGCACATGCTGCAACATTTCAGTGACATTTCTGCAGAGACTAATGGCCCATCGGATTAACACAGCAGGGTTCCCTGGCACTGCCTGCAGAAATGTCACTGAAATGTTGCAGCATGTACCCAGCATGTACCTGGAATTCCGTATCCATAGACATACAGTTGTGTAATAGTTCAGAACCTGGGTAAGTGGAGATTTCTGTCAACCTGGCTGCAGCAGGATAATCATTTGTAGCCTGATTCAGTCTACATGATCTTAGCGTAGTGCTGGCTATGGCACCCACTGGCACGCGTCAGCGGATGCAATAATGTCTGCTGCATCTGTATGCTGTGACGGGCAAGAGAAAATCCAGAGTGTAATTTAATAAACTGTTATTAAATCTTGTATTGTCTGTTTACATGCACATCAAATATAAAATAGAGTGAGAACACTAATACTTCTCTCAATGTTTTAGCATTTAGGTGTGTGTACTCTAATGTATTACGATATCAGAGTGCATTAGCTTTATTTACCTGTATATGTGCTTTGTACTTTGCCAATTAGTTAGATTATAAAATGTCTGATGCAGTTTTTCACTTTCTCTTAATTTTGCCTACATGTCCCTGTATTGTGTTGTGTTATCATTCCTCTGTGTGTAACATTATTTATATGTTTAGATTGCAGAGTACTTTGTGATCTCTGTATAGTGATAAAATAATACTGTAATTACCAGTACAGACGTGAACCTGGCGAGATTTGCTTCACCACTGTTTAGAACTTTCCAGAAAGTTTGAAACACCCTAAAAAATGTAGATATAACTTTTAGCGGGTCTCTTTAACTGGCGGCCCGCGGACCAAACCCAGCTCATAAAGGGGCTTGATGTGGCTCTTGGACTACATGTAATTTCATACCAGTTGCTTAAGCATCTACAGTAAGTGCAGTTTTTCACATTGAAACTCACTTGTAAGCTGTAATGTATGTTTGTATAGTTAAAAGCTCACTCCATGGCATCTCCCACTCTCTGGGGAACTTGCTTGCTTGCAGTGTGATTGTGACAAATCTAATACAGAGTGCTTTTCCTGGTAATGTACAGGTTATTAAAAGCTTCAATCAGACTTAGAACTTTTGCAACTAATTTTGACAGATTTATTATAAATCATTCTTCCTGGCAATGCACAGGTTATTAAGAGTCTATATATCAGTGTTAGGGACCCTTGAAACAAGGTCTGCCGTGCAGTTGGCTCAAGGGCTTACAACAATTTGGCCAAAATGTTAAACTAAAAGACCATTTTATTTATTAGTTATTTATACATGTATATTTAGGCACTGTACCGTGTATAAGTTTTTCTGGATGTGCACTGAGCTTTGTCTGTGTTTTATGTTATGTCTCTGGTTTTAAATTTTTATATTGCCATGCTCAGTAGCAAGCCTCTGTGAAACTTATATGCTTATATATATGTTGTGGTTATTTTGGGGGTTCAATATGAGCTTGTAGGTGTTCTGTATGTTATATATATATATATATATATATACACACACACACAGGGCTCGACAAACTAACGCAAAACCCACTCACCCCCCCCCCCAAAAGTAACTCACCCCCCCACCTCTACCCCTCATGACTCTTACATGTGGCGGGGTCCGGAGGCGTGGTGCGGCGATCTCTGTCTTCTCCCCTGCAAATTGTAATGTTTCCCCTGCAGGTCTTGAAAAAATGGCTGCGCGGCGTCAATTGGTGTCACTTAGCGTCCCGTTGCCATTTTTTAAGGACCTGCAGCGGAAACGTTACGATTTGCAGGGTACAAGACAGAGATCGCCGGACCACGCCACCGGACCCCTCCGTAGGTAAGCACTCAACAGCGCCCAAAATGCACTCGCCCGTGGCGTGCGCGGCGAGTGCATTTGTTGAGCGCTGTATGTATGTATATATGTGTGTGTGTGTGTGTGTGTGTGTGTGTGTGTGTGTGTGTGTGTGTGTGTGTATATAAAATATCGGATTTAACGTCGGATTTTTGTGTCTGTTTCAATACATTATTTTGCTGACTTACCTCTGAGTGCTGTCTCTCTTTGCTGTTCTGCTGGATGGAAATGTACTGTTTACATTATTTATGGGACAAGCACCAGGCCTTTCTGGATATCTACATTGGAGTGCTTGCTGCTTTTTTTACCTACATATATATATATATATATATATATATATATATATATATATATATATATATATATATAATATTACCTGAAGGTAAAGAAGAGGCAGCACTCAAATCTGGTGGTTCAAAATCCGTGTATTGATAAAGAATGGCACACAAATCCAAACATTTCGGTCCCGCAGAGAGACCTTCCTCAGTGGAGTGCAGAAGTACAATGACAGTGAAGAGAACATAAACCCACAATCCCAGGTGCACCCAATCCAACACTCAATTAAAAATCCTGCGAATTCTACACAGCAGGGTTTCCCAGTGCGATCGAGGAGCCATTTTGAACTTCAGTCGGCCATCTTGCCCCCTATCTTGCGCATGCTCTGTGAGAAAGTCTCTCTGAAAATTGTTCATAGCGCATGCTCCATTGCTAAGCAACAATCGGGTAATGCAATCGCCATGCTGCGCTAGACACATCTAGCAGCGATCCTGCTGAGTGGGGCTGCAAATCAAAAAATGAATAAATAAAGAGGGGGGCAGGGGGTGATGAAGTGAATGGGGAAGTGAGTAGATGCTCCAATGTTGTGGGCAGTTGATGACTCGGGTAGTAAAATAGCGACAGATGTTAATCATGAGTGTATCCCTATATAAGATACAGACTAACCTATAGTAAGGAAAAAACATCTGGGTGACAATACAGATTGCCTACAATGGCATGATGCTGAAATATAATCAATCACTATAATGAATAGTAAGGCAGTGTATATACATCAGGACACAAGCATATGTAATATATGTTAATAGTCCAGTCAATCAATGTTACAGAAAACATCCGAGCTTACAGTCCTCATTGAGCCCTTTAGGCGACATAGTATCCAACATGAAAGTCATTTTAGCCTCCAATTGAAGGCGCAGCTTATTCCTGTCCCTTCCTCGTGTGGGGGCATGTGCCTGCATAATTGGCATACAGCAGAAAGTTGCCAAGCTGTGCTTGAAGCTCTTGACATGCCTGGCCACAGGTTGGTGTTTGAAATCTGTGCTGTTGCTGGTGTCGAACAAGGCTTTTCTTATAGTGGATCTATGGAGACACATCCGTTCTTTGAACATGCTGGAAGTCTTACCTACGCAGGGACAGCGTATAAAATAAACAACGAACTTGGATTCGCAGTTGAGATCATCCCTAATTTTTATAGGGTTGCCGTTGTGAAGGTGGGCGAATGTTGTGTCCAATAATAGATGTTGACAATTTATGCAGGAGTGACATTTATGCACGCTGTTCCTGCGTAGGTATGGGTGTGTATGTTAAACTATAATCATTTTTAATTACAATAAGCTTGTGGCCCTTCTACTCCTAAATATTTTCTGATCAGGCCTCTTTGAAATAACTTGTTGAAGAGCCCTGCTTTAGTGAAATACTTGATTGGCGGCGCCATTTTCATTCTTCCATTCGTAGGACTCAACCTTTAATATATCACATATATTGTCGCAGACGTGCTAATTATTAGTAAGCACTGAATTTTGATCATGACGTAAACATGGATTTCAGCTTCATTTATACAAACCAAGTCTATTAAAACAACAACAGAGCAAATACATTGTGTCTGCAATTTGATGCAAAACGATTAAGCTTTTTGGTGCAAACTCCCGCTGGCATGTGTTTTGGTTGTACTTCCAATCCTATAAGTGAATGATATCACTTTACTTAATTACTGTATCTTTAAACTTGCATGAGAAAGAGTTGCAGACACTACAATTACTTAAAAATGCAAATAAAACTGATAAAGCTATGTAGGTTTATAAAAAAAAAGAGGAAGGAAGTGCCTAGTGATAAATACACTGCCCTTTAAATGTTTTGGGTCCGGGGACCAGCTCTGTGTGACCTTAAGCAAGTCACATCTTCTACCTGTGCCACATGCAACAACAATTAGAATGGAATCTGTTCACAGTAGGGACTTTGGGGAGATACCAAACTGGTGCTTTAGCCATATAATAACACTGTGTAAAGTTCTCTTCGGACACGTGTGAAACTTGTCATTCGAATTTATTACACTTAACGCTGATCTCTGCAGCAGACACGCTAATGCCTTTTCAGAGATGTCGAATGTAAATGACACAGTGAGCAAGGAAGACCATTTCCAAGCATATACTTAAATTGCTATAGGCCTCCCCCCGACTGCTCCAAAACCCACTATCCTGGACACTCGCAGACAAAACACCTTCATACACAAAATTGAACATGAGATTGCAGCAGAGACACATATTTACTAAGCAGTGCTATTCCTCAATACACCTTCTGGCACCAGAAGATTCCTTTTGGCCCATTTCATGTAAATTGTAAACCCCTTTAAAAAGCAGTCGCTGTGCGTTTTTTTGGGGGGGAGTGGTATATTGTATGACATTACCGGATCCAGTGGGTCCCTCGAACACGATCTATAGTTACCACCACAGTTTCTGAGACATAGGCGTTTTTTTCCGTATGGCTGCCGGTGGCAAATCCAAAAGCTCCAATGTCATCAGCAGATAACTTTGCGACTTTTTAGTAGTGACCCCGCAACCATATTGGCTGTTTTTTTTGGGTCTCATACTAGCAACACATGAACAAATATCTCATGGCATAGGTACATTAAAAGAAATACAACAAAGTTGTGTTTGCTTCACAAACATCAACCTGTGCTTTACAGTTCTAGTATTGACATTCCCAGCCCTGTCATTATAAAAAAGCATAATTACCAGACGAAAACGCGAATTTTTATATAGGTTACGTATACTTTTCTAATACTTTTTATAAGGACTTTGTGGCAATATTTAGACATGGTGGGGGTAAATCCAAAGTGGATTGAACATGTAAAATAGTTACAAGAGTCAAACTGTGGCAGCCAACTACACTGAGAGTTGTGACAGACGCTGTGCTAGTGAGGCAACTTCTCTGGTGTAAACAAATGAAGTCAGCTTTGCCATTTGTCTCTTCCTACTGTCACCTGCTCAAGTCACTCAGTTTAGTAACAGCTACCCTGTTACTGTGGAGCTACGAGCAGCGAGAGACCAAATCTTTCTCCCTGCTCTGCCAGGTAAGATTTTATAGCATTTCATTGACGGCAACCAGTCTTAAAAATCTCGGTGTATTTACCCCTCAGTAGTGTGACTTACCACGGGCCAGATTTACTGCTAAACATGCCACTGATCTGCATGAAATCCAGCCTTACAAGAAACTGCATGCTGCATGTATTCTTTTTAATGAAGCATATACCTCAACCTTTGTGTCAATAATGAGCCTGAATTTGTACATTGCAGATGCACCCCATCAGTTTATCAGTATAGTTAAGTTCCTATGGGGCATAGAGACTGAAATGAAACACTTTTATTACTGATTACTACATTGGACATTTGCAGTGAAGAAGTAATTGAAAATTACTGTTCGAAATGTAATGCAAAATCAGCAATACACATAATTCACCTCGTAGACTAAGATACCTTTAGTTGACGGAGTATCCTGGCAGATAAACGCTTTTCTAGAGTCTGATAATGTCAATTTATGTTGTAATGCTACTGACCGTAGTGCAGGGGGTAAAGGAGCTAATGCATCAAGGCAATTGTGGAGCCAAGTAGTATCATGGCCATTGTGTATTGAAACACTCTACTCCAGTTTTGCCCTATGATTGTGAGTTGAGAAATGTCAATAGATGGAGTTAGAAGAAAGAGTTAGGTGCAGTCACTGGATTTATGTAACTGCTGCAGGTGATCAGCGATCTTCCCCCGCTGGGGAGACTTACAGTGTATAGCACAGGACACATCCTCCTAAAACAAGAAGGCGCCGGCACTCCAGGGGTCTTCATACGAAAACAAGAGTTTTAATCCACACAGATCAACGTTTCGGTCAAACACACTGACCTTTGTCAAGACCTTTGCCTTTTTTTTTTTGTATGAAGACCTCTGGAGTGCCGGCTCCTTCTTGGCTTAGGAGGATGTGTCCAATAGGAGGAGTTAGGCCGGGTGTGATACATGATAAGATACATATTGTATATAGTGACATTTATCACATTCCATATCGCAATGAGCCATTTTACCAGCATAAAAAAATTCCGCCAGGTTCAATGTGGCTAACCGTATTATATAGTATTTTCTTTAAGTTAAATACTGTAATATACTGAAGCGGAGAGCGGCATTTAGTATCTGCATTTCTTAGAATCACTGTATTACGCACATTGTGTAATTTTCCCAACTGTTTGTGTCAGAGAGGGATTATGGGGGTGTTTGTAGAATGAGTTAGGGAAGAATTTGCCAATGTGGATAATTCAATTAGCTGTAACAGTATCTGCAATGTGATCCATCATATTTTTCACTACTTTTCTATGGACACAAAAATCCACCAGGTATCAGGGGGGCAGAAAACCAACCAATGTGTGTCAGATTGAATAAACGTGATTAACCCCTTTGCTGCCAGAGAGGCTCCACAATGTGTTGTCCTTCTGGCCGCACAAAAAGGGTAACAAGCTTCTAATACAGAAAGGGTGAACATAAATGTAAGTGAATGTTGGAAAAACACATGCATTGATAAGCTGGCCCGGAAATGAGATGAGGTTTAATGCTGAGGCACATTCTGGGTCTACAATGTTCAGGCGAGAAAGTCTAACGCACAATAAATGTCATGTTAGCCATAATGGAGAGTACTCGCGATTCCCAAAATGTTGTTTGCTGCAGGAGCATGTGGGTCCTGGGGACAACTGGACCAAACTCGAGAAGGACAGAAAACCGCGGTCACGTGGCCTGTGGTATAATTGATATTTATTTTATACGATCAAAGCTTCTGTCCCACGTTGATCATGTAAAGTAAATACACAACTGTAGCACAGTGCACGTGTGTGCCATCTTCCGTTCTTCAAAAACAATAGGTGTCATGAATTTGCACTGCGTACTGCTAGCAAAACAGTAGGTTCACAGCGATCACGTGATTTTTCCGTCACGGAGTGTGGCAGGGGTCACCCCCCTTCTGTCCGCCATCATTCCAGGTGTCATCGCGCAGGATGCGATCTCCCCTATGAGCAAAAGCATTTTATTTTCATGTAGCTACTACGTCATGAACCCGTGACGTAGTAGCTACGTCTTGGTGCACTCAAGGAGTTAGGTAACTAGTTACTGAACAGTTTTAGAGAATCACAGAAACTTTTTAGTCGTGATGAAAAAATACATTGTCTAAACAAGTGGTACTGCTCCTTTCAAGAGACCGTAAACATGCACCAGGCCTTTAATGTGAAGTGTTAAAGATACATGTTGATGTAAACACTGCTTTGAACTACACAGCTTAAGTGCTCACAGAACAACTGTTTAGAAAATAATTTCAGCCCGGCCCGTGTTAGGGTTTCAGCAGGCAAACCATTCGCTTGTTATGTATCTGTCAATTGGTGATTGATTTATATATAATGTTGTTTTTGCTTTGGTACTGTAGTTAGGAGACGTTGATATATAAGTACTAAAGTATTCCTGCTCACAAGGATTTCATTTCCCTGGTGTGTTTACAATGTGCTACTGCTCTGCATTAGATATTAATTTTACTTTATAATATTTTCCTTGATTGCTGCAGATTAGACTGCTGGTTGAATCTGATGCAAAAGATTCATACACAGCACATTGTAAGAAAATCTACATGTCTGCATTTCAGAATATTAACAACACTCCTCAAACCCAGCATATTAATTGACCAACCATCATTTCCAATTCTATGTCACTCAATCGCATAACTAAGCTCTATTCTCCTTTTCATCCTGCAAAATTTCAATGAATAAAATACATTTTAAATAGTAAGGAAGCATAATACACTGTAACAGATGTAATACGTCTCCGGTGAATGACAGACTCGTTTTCGCTAATGGGTATATTTTTAAATGAATACTTAAGATTTAACATTTACAAAACAGGAATACATGAATTACATTGTATTGTCCCATACCACTCTACAAAATCCATTTAGATTATATGCACCCACTTGGGAACAGTCCTGGTTTAGCCTGTGCATGTATTTAAGGAATGCGGGCACGTTTTATTTGGAAGTCTTGTGCTGTGCTTAATTTGCTTTTCCAGTCATTCTGAATGAAGGAAACCCCTTCTTACAGCATTGTCACCTCCGGAATGTCTCCTCTTCATGATCGCTCTTCTGTTGCGTGTCCAATATATATATATATATATATATATATATATATATATATATATATATATATATATATATATATATATATTGGAGTAAGTAAGAAAAGGTTAAAAAGTCTAATATTCCTATTTGTTTTCACCCCTAATGGAATAATACAATTTTACCAGTATCAATAATTTGCAGAGGACAAAAAATAGATATTTTCACAATGAAGTATATAAGCAAGATAAAAAAAAGGGGATTAAAGGCAATATGCAATATATATATATATAATATATATATATATATATATATTGCATATTGCCTTTAATCCCCTTTTTTTTATCTTGCTTATATACTTCATTGTGAAAATATCTATTTTTTGTCCTCTCTGCAAATTATTGATACTGGTAAAATTGTATTATTCCATTAGGGGTGAAAACAAATAGGAATATTAGACTTTTTAACCTTTTCGTACTACTGCTCAAAATAGTAAACTGACATTGAAAGCAGTGAGTTGTGTTTTTTTCTTTTGCCCAGTTTTATAGCAGTTATACTGCAGACTTTGATCCATAAACCGCATGTGTCACAATAAAACATACTGTACATCATAGGTCGTGATACATTTTAATGGCCCAACATGACATGTAATAATGTGGAAGGAGCTTTAAAAAACCCACAGGTCCCGGCCTATTCACTCCCTGGGAAGCAGAAGGGAAAATATATATTTTGGGCACTTCTGCTGCTCGTTCTCTATACAACTACAGGCATACCCCGCATTAACGTACACAATGGGACCGGAGCATGTATGTAAAGCGAAAATGTACTTAAAGTGAAGCACTGCTTTTTCCCACTTATGGATGCATGTACTGTACTGCTATCATTATATACGTGCATAACTGATGTAAATAACGCATTTGTAACAGGCTCTATAGTCTCCCCGCTTGCGCACAGCTTCGGTACAGGTAGGGAGCCGGTATTGCTGTTCAGGTCGTGCTGACAGGCGCATGCGCGAGCTGCCGTTTGCCTATTGGGCGATATGTCCTTACTCGTGAGTGTACTTAAGGTGAGTGTCCTTAAACCGGGGTATGCCTGTATATGATTCTATAGAGTCAGAAGGGGAACGCCTATTCACATCAATAAGGGTATTGCGCTCAGCCTCTAAATTCTGTTTCCCTCATATCGTAGCCCATTTTATATCGCAGGCGCCTTGTCATCTGAGTTAGTGCCTACTAACTGGGTACTACTGAAAGTGGCATCAGGTCTTTTATTATTATTTATTGTTTTATTAGATACAGCAGTTGCTTAACTTTAAGGCAATGTGATCATCTAAGCTGCCAATCGATCCGTTCTCCCTAGGGCCCCCAATATGGCTGCCTATTTCAAAAGAAGAGTGCTGCGGCTTCCTAAATAGTTGCTATTTAAACCCAAGGAAGCTTAAGACATTAAAACTCATCTAAGAAGGGCATAAAGATTGGGCCTTTTAAAAAATATATCTACACAGCTGATGATTATTTTTCTTTTAAATGAGTAGCAGGTACTTTACAGGCATACCCCGGTTCAAGGACACTCACTTTAAGTACACTCGCGAGTAAGGACATATTTTCAATAGCCCCATACCCTGTGTCCATACGCTCGCTTTGCAAGTACCGACACTTATTCTGCCCTACAGACCGCCGTATTAGTGACGCGCTGATTCCCCTCGCCCAATAGGCAAACGGCAGCTCGCGCATGCGCCTGTAAGCACGTCCTGAACAGCAATATCAGCTCCCAACCTGTACCAAAGCATCGATAAGTGGGAAAAAGGTAGTGCTTCACTTTAAGTACATTTTCACTTTACATAAATGCTCTGGACCCATTGCGTACGTTAATGCGGGGTATGCCTGTAATTGCTGCTTTAATAGGAGTTTGTACACATATTGACTGGATGTTGCACCATATTTGTCCAGAACATGAACTGTAGCTTCAAATTCCCATCACTACGTCCCATCAGCTGTATAATCAAGATGGAAAGACGGATATGCTATTTAATGTTGCCTTTTCTTTCTTGTGTCTTTATTGCTTCACGATTTTGGTACCATTGTAAGTGATGCTTTCCTTTTCCTTTCCATTCATTTTTCATCAAGCTTTCCTCACTTACATCTCTTTACCATGGGTAACTACTCTTCTTCACTTGACGAGGGTAAGGCATTTTTCACCTCTTCTCTGTTCCGACCTTGTCTTTTTCCATAGCTTTAGAATGCATGTCTGGAATGTCAGCCTACTGTAGCATCTCCTTCTCAATGCTAATAAAACTGGTTTTGTCGTTGGGTAGCTTACGTAGAGTACTGCACTACACAGCTATGATGAGATTCAGGCTGACATCAAACCTGCTCAGTAACTCACGGGGAATGTGTTAGCTGGGAAGTGGCATTTGGCGCACATATCGTATCCATCAATACTTGCTTCTCTCAGTTTTTCTTTTCATTTTTCACACCTAGGAAATCTCCCAGAAAATAAGAGCTCTAGTCCAGAAGATATCCAACTATTGTTGACCCTGACATTTTCAAACAAACAATTATTTGTAGGCAGAATTATTACCGGCGAGCCAATGAAGTAAAATGTTTTACAAGGCTTAAAATGCACCTCCTTCATTGCTTTACTGTCATTGATATTGTCACTGGCCATATTTTTCAGGACACAATATTGTGGGGTCTACAGTATGTATGAATGCAAAAGTGCAGCAATTATGCGGGCAAACAGTTTGGACCAGATCTATCAATGAACAATATCCCTGTGCTTTCAATATGATTTTGTTCTTTGGTACATCTGCCCCAGAGTTAAAACACTTTTGCCTTGATACATATGGAGTAACATACAGTGTTTACAAGGACTACAGGGGGTAGATTCCATTTCAGGTAAGTTTTTACAGCATTTAGGAGGGGTTGCTGGTTGAACTGCTTTTAGAAGCAGAGCTTTATGGTAACCGCACATTAACAGCTTTGGAGCATCATTAAAATAGTTATCCCTAATAATATTAGTACTAATAATAATAATAATAATTGTTTGTTCTTGTATAGCGCTGCTTGTTTTACGGAGTGCTTTACAGAGTCATTTTGCAGGCAAAGTCCCTGCCCCATAGAGCTTACACTCTATGTTTTTTGGTGCCTGAGGCACAGGGAGATAAAGCAACTTGCCCAAGGTCACAAGGAGGCGTCACTGGAATTGAGCCAGGTTCCAGAGTGCCAGAGTCAGTGTCTTTACTCACTGAGCCGCTCCTTCTCTCTATATTCACATAGAAACAAGATATCATGGATGCAGTCGAATACTACAGATTATGCACTAAAAACCTTACTGTCTAATTTTGTCGAGGTTTTGTATGAGCTATTGGGAGGTAAAATGAGATTTCCAACTAAAAATGTGGCTTACACTGGGACTCCTATTGGGATTATCAATTTGAAAGTCCATATGTATGTATGTATGTATGTCTTTATTTATATATCACCAAAAGTGTACTCGGCGCTTCACAAAGAATACAATACAGGGAATTATAATAATACAATAAGTGCAGCAAAATCAGACAATAGGAAAGGAAATCCTTGCCCCGAAGAGCTTACAATCTAAGAGGTTTGATGGGGAACCTACAGAGACAGCAGGTGAGGGAATAAGTGCTGTAGATGGCAGTGCTTAGCCATAATGGGTGGTAGAGTGACTGAGTGTGGGTGAATAGCCATGAGTGCAGGCTATTGGGATGCTTTGTGGGGTGAGTTTTAAGGTTAGTCAGTATTAAAATGAGAGGGTAAACACAATTTACAGGGGAAAAGATGGCAGGGGGGCATGGGTGAAATCAGGTGTGTATGTCTGGGTTCAGCATTAGGGGAGATCCCCAGCAGCAGGAAGGAGTAGATACAGGGTGTGAATAGAGGATTTGTGTGGGTGCTTTTTATTGAGGGGTAAAGAAGTTGATGGAAGAAAGGTGTATAAATAATGGTGCAGTGGGGATTGGGAAAGTTGGAGAGAACAGAGACATTCACAAAGGAGTGAGTAAACAGTAAACAGAAAAAGCAATAGGGAGGGCATAGTGAGATGCATGAGGAGAGACTTCCCAGGTACTGGTGGATAAAAAGAGTACAAAGAATCACAGCGTATCGAAAGTAAAGTTCTCACAGTTGCAAAGTTGTTGTGCAGAGTCCCGATCTTCCTCCAATCTCTGTATGTTTTAGTCACAGAATTACTTACAGTGAAATTGTAAACTTTCATCATCTATACCACTCTTCTAGACTTACGACATCCCCCAATGATCATCTCAGAAACTCAAAATTAGATAACACAAAAGCAGATAATTTTATTTTAATTACAGGTCATTCCAGCAATAACTACTAGTCCAGAGACACCTCCCACAACACCAGAAGAAAATTAGCATGTGCTGTTTGTAACAAGCAGAATGTATTAACACCATATAATGTGTAATTAATCGACTTAATTGAATTCAGTATTTGTTTTCCTTGTCTTAATAATATGCTAGGATTTTAACATTGGTACATACAGTATTATAATATGTGCATCAATTAACTCTTCCTTTGCCTGTACCTTATAGTAATTTATCAATAATTGATTCTAGCTGGTCGAAATCGATAAAGGTACTTTATGAAGTGCATTTAAAGCAGCAATCTCCTACTCCCTCAAATAAGTTAAACAAACCTGATTCTGAGCACAGCTCCCCAATGTTTCTTGCAGGAAACACAAAACTCTGTGGCTATTTCCCTGGGATACAGCAAGCCCCCTGACCATCAATAATATGAATGATGCACGTCATAGCAGCAATTTTAGTTGTTGGATCTCCAGGATTGATCTTGCTGGTAGCCATATTATAATCCAAAAAAATGTTCAGTGCTCAGAAACAGGTGACAGACATGTAGATATTAAGACCTAATTGTGCCAACTTAAGGTATCCTTATTGTAGAATATGTAACCAGGTTTGTAAACCAATAACGCTTGTCTGGAAAATCCCACAGTCCACAGTATTGGAGATTAACACATCCTAGTGTCCAGAAATATCAGCGTGTAAAATAAATGAGTCATACCTTGCTTCAGTCATCTGGGAAATTGAATAATGCTGCATGATGTTCACAGAAGGACCCACATACATGTGCAGCGTCCAGATTGAATTCCCATGGGTCCTTCGGTACTCCGCGTGTAATCCGCTTGAAGAGTAGAGCTGAATGCAAGTAGGAGAAAAGGCAGAGCACTACCCATATGTTAGCTTTGGAAAAAAGTTGAGAGATGCGTTCCCATAGGTATAAAAAAAATTATGTTTAATGGGTCATAATATAAAACAGACAAGTAGCTACTTGTTTTATATTATGATCCATTAAACATAATTTGTTATACCTATGGGAACGCATCTCTCAACTTTTTTCCAAAGCTAACATATGGGGAGTGCTCTGCCTTTTCTCCTATTTGTGTGTGGCATTCCCCTGGGTCCCTGATCTATGGATCCATTGCATTGAATGCCATGCACATCCTCTTTTAGAAGGGGGTAGGATATTTCTGACCCTGCATTATTAGTACAGTAGCTCTTCTTAGGTAAAAGACACTCTTGTCAAACTTCAAAATAATAAAAGGTGACAATACTCTACTGTATACATAAAATACACATTTAAGACATCCACTTAACACAGTGAGACGCCTCTACTCTGGTATACTCAAGGAGCCTGGGGTTTGGAAGCATCTGCAGCTCCTTTTATACCACATTGGGTGATGTCATAATCCCACCCTCGTCCCTAGGCAGAATAAAGATACTTTAGCCTTTTATGGGTCATACTATATCAGATGACCCGTCTAGCAAGTTCTGGAACTGAGGAGGGGCCAAACACCACACATGACTCACTTTAGCTACATGGAATTGGTTACATTTTACTAGGGCACGGTTTTTCAACCAGGGTTCCTAGGAACCCTTGCGTTCCCCGGGCATCCTTAAAGGGTTCCCTGCAATTTTCTGGTCATTTGAACATTGCATCAAATACAGAAAAATTGACAATGCATCTGGTCACAGAATTACTATTAGAGATGGTTGGGGTTTCCTCAGAATGTCACTTAGGGTTTCTTAACCATAAAAAGGCTGGAAATCACTGAACTAAGGCCTTATTTAATCTGCTAACTTCCTAAGATTAACCCTTTTAGTAGAAAATAGTAATGCCATTAGGGGGGGGGGGGGTTACATATACACACGTACACACATCATACACATTTTAAGTTATGGTGGGTGAAAAAGGCGACAAAAACCTCCACCGTTATTATATATACAGTATATCCTTTTATCAGTCAACCAGTTGCATCTAGGTTACAGGTGCAGTTGGGTTAATTAACTTTAAGCTTAGTTTTATTATATTTACAATTACAAACAGAGCTGATCACTAGAGAAACCACTCAGACTATTTATAGAAAGGTAATTGTGGTATGTGCAGTAAGAAATTAGTCTAAGCCACTCTGATAATGATACCAGAGGGGGTTGTGCAACCATGTGAACTAATGAATGTATAAATCGATGTAGGACTTGGTGTAAAGAGAGCCCCCAGCCCCCCAACTATGATGTTCAGTTAAGTGCACTCAGAAAGACCAAAAATAATAGTACTTAAATTGTATTATTATTTAAGTAATAATCCCCTCATTACTGGCCAATAATGCCCTGGCTGGGTTAAAGTGCCTCGGCTTCCCCTCGGGCCTTCAACTCTTCCAGCCAGGGCATTATTGGCCAGTAATGCCCTGTTCTGAGGTGATTATTACCATTATAGGCTAAATGTAGGCTTTTTTCATAAATAATAGACACTTTTGTATAGTTAAATAGATTTTTTTAAATTAAAATAAAATGGTAAATACATTAAAGCACCTCTATATATACTTACACTGCAGCTATCTATATCCACACACTGCAGCCCCCTCTGTGTACACACACACACACACACACACACACACACACACACACACACACTGCAGCTCTACACACATACACTGCAGCTACACACACACACACACACACATACATACACACACACTGCAGCTACACACACACACACACACACACACAGAAAATACAGCTACAAACACACAGCAGGCAGCCACTTACTTTGCAGCTACACAAACACTCTCTCGTTCCTCAACTCAAAATGAAGCTGTGTTCACGCAGGGAGGGGGAGGAGTCACTGCCTGCTGCTGCTATCTGGCTAATCCCCTGCCCTGTCTGAGAGCTGTTCCTGCCTCCTGACCAATCCCCTGTCCTGTCTCAGAGCTGTATTGACAAAAGGAAAAAGCTGATTGGCTGGAAATAAACACATTGGAAATAAACACATTGCAAGCTGCAAAAATTCTGGCCATTACTGAATGAATAATGCCTGGAATTTTAACCAATCAGAAAGCAGGGATTTCAATAATGCCCGGAATTTTACAGCTTTAGCCTATAATAATATATAAAACGACAATAAACAAAACATGAAACAATTACCAGGTAATCTATCATTTAAAAACTTATTAAAATTACTATGAGGGAAGTAATGGATAGTATGGACACACTACTGCTGAATAAAGTGGGTGAATTCCCAAATCATACATTAGTGTGTATCTTTAAACCCTTGTACTTCATCAGTTAATTCGCAGGAGACAGGAGTCAGAGAGATCACAAGAGATCAGGGCAGATGAGTATCCAATGCAATCTTGAGCCACGCAGAAACGGGAGCAAAGCCCACCCGTGTAACATAGGACATGAAAAGGTTCTTTCAGCGATTTATTAAGTTAAAAGAACATAAGGAAGAAGTCCTGACAACACTCTGACATGTTTCACGCACAAGGCGCTTTATCAAAGAGTATCCAATGCAAACAGGAATCCATATATTGGGTTCATAGATCAAAGTTTATTTATTTATTTATTTATAAAATGTTTTACCAGGAAGTAATACATTGAGAGTTACCTCTCGTTTTCAAGTTTGTCCTGGACATAGTTAATATGACAAATAATACATGGTTACAAATACAGTTACATAAATGAACAGGTTATACATTATATACAATACATTGCATGCACAGTTAGAGAAGATGTATATTATAGGCTTATGTAACAGTTACAGACCAGATTAAAATGTGAGACAGCCTTAGTTTTGAACTATATCAGGGATAATTCCCTGCCAAATGAAATGGTCAACTAGTGTTAATATATATATATATATTAACACTAGTTGACCATTTCATTTGGCAGGGAATTATCCCTGATATAGTTCAAAACTAAGGCTGTCTCACATTTTAATCTGGTCTGTAACTGTTACATAAGCCTATAATATACATCATATATATATATTAACACTAGTTGACCATTATATATATATATATATATATATATATATAAAATATATATATATATATTATTATTATTATTATTATTTCCTCCCCTGTTCTCCTCAGAGCTAATGGTGAGAGGCAAATCTCAGCTGATGGTACAGATCAGAGTAGCGAGCATTGAGTGTTCAGTTCATAATCATGGGTATTAACATAATGTAGCCAGGTGCCCGTAGTATGGACAAACAACAACTAAAACAGAGACTGTCAATTGACAGGTAATGTATGCTAGCTAGACCTAAATTGATTACAGTTAATGCGACAGTAAAGGTAATTCTTAAAAATCTAAACGCACAGGTTTCTTTAATAAACTCTCTGTACTTTGCACTGGTTAGAGAGAAAATATAAGCCTATAATGTGAGACAGAGCTGCATTGTTCATATTGCATATTGTTCATATTGCAATGCCTATTCGCTATATAAATGGCTAGGCTGACTACCTCCTACACCTCCAACATCTGACCAGCCAGGCTCACTCTGCCACTCTGGCTACTTCCTGGTATGATGTCATTACGCCCTACGCGTTTCACTCCTGGTACGGAGCTTAGTCAGGGGAGATTAGGCAGGGACCAGTGGTTGGCAGCTATAAATGCCGTTCAGTTAGCATGGGTTTCCAGTTGCATCTCGTTATCTACTTTGTTCCCAAAGAAATAAAAAATACTATTTGTATGACATGTAAATAATTGTTGATTGTTCTAAATTATTCTTTGTTGTATATTAATTGCCCTAAAAGAAAGTGAATACTTACAATTTGACAAACTAATAATTATATGAACCAATATAAAAGATACTGTACATCAGTAGCTGGAAAACTAAATACTGTATGTACATAGCAGACCAATTTCTTCATTGAAAATGCCTTGTTGAGCAGAAGTGTCACACATAAAGAATTCACAACAAAATGAATTCAAGAAAAGACATTCAATAAAGGAGGGGAGAGAATAGTGAATATATGAATCAGAATTTGTATATTTATATATATTTGTGCTTACTAGCCACTGTGTGCACTAAGTTAAAGGTAGCTACCAACACTGTAATACATGATCCTTTGTGTATTCTTTACATCGTCTGTCATAGACCAGTAGGAATCTAGTGAATACTTCACCATAAATTAATATATGGAAATCCTTCTCAAGGAGCATATATCCTATCAGATCTTTAGGTTGCACTATCTTTTTTCAAAAATACCAATTGTGATCAGACAGGGATAGTCACTATATGAATGGGGTAAAAGTGAACTCTTCATTGAGTCAACCTGGGCTCAGTGTTTTTAGATCCACTCTGACTCTCTACGTAGAAGTCTGTTGTCCATATCGCACCCATGCATATGGTTCTTAAGATGGTCAATGCCAACAAAGTGGAAACAGTTGAGATCCCCATGTTGTAAATTGACATGTCTAGCAATGGGGATATCCATCTAATTTTTAATTGAATTGTATCAGGAGTACTGGGATATCCACAAGGAGTCGGATAGAGTACCTGGGATCAGGGAGAGAGCTGGAATGAACCCAGGGATCTGGGTAGGCAGAGAGTAGGCAGACGAAGCAGGGATCAGGGCTGGCGACAGGCAGAGAGCAGTCAGACGGTCCAGAGTCAGGGCAATAGCAGCCAGAGAGACGTCAACAGCAAGCCAGGATCAAGAACCTGGAAATCCAAGAGTAGAATAAAATAGTATGTAGCAGCAAGAGCTCAAAGCAACCTACTCCAGCCAGGAAAGCTATTGTGAAGCCCTGAGTAGAGAGACAGGTGGCTTCTTATAGGCTGAAGGGAGGTCAGGTGTTTAGTCAGCACAGCCGAGTGCTGACGAGCCACAAGAAGGAAGCAGTTCTTATACATGACAAGTTGACATGTTCCAGAATTCATCTCCACATCTGTCTTATTGTCTTACCAACATATCTTTGTCCACAATGACATATTAGCAGATGTATAACGTTAGCTATCTTACGGTTAATGAAATCCTCTATCACAGTTTTTGGAGGTGTCCATATATCCATATTCTTTTAAAAGATCCGCTGATTTTCCCAGTTTTGCTCCACTATTGCACCGAAAGACTTTAATAAATTCCCGCATGAACCTAATATGGTGAATTAAGTAACTTAAAATCAGTTCCGTTTGTTAAAAATAATGGTTTAAATAATGGTAAGCAATTGCCTACCCACTATAATAAAACATGAAAACGGACGGCACCTTAATTCATCTGTGTTACTGGGATTGTCTCCTCTTGTGCATTAGTTTTCAAGTTGTCATTTTATCATTGTTTTTCTCAGATGGGATTTGATCTTCTACTGTATATTCACATGCTTCTTTCTGTGTTAAACATTGTATGGAAACTTTTCATAGGGTTCATACAGTATGACCTAAATGTCTTTTAAGCTATAGCCCGGAGGTCTGAGCATGTCTTACTGGCTGGATTTCTGTGCTAGTCCGGATTCAGCTAATCACCACTAGGTATACTTATGATCCACTGTGCAGAAAAGTCATTTATTTTTGCCAAAGCAATTTGTTTCTTCACCTTCTGGCAGCAGAATGGAGATAATATAATGAGTAAGAAGCATAATGTCGCTAACTGCGTATCTCACATCCACAATTAATGGACTGTTAACAGTTTAATTACAATTGACCAGGAAACAACTGACCTTATATGGTTTAACAGTAATAACATACTGTACACAAGCTTAATACGAATTTGTGCAAATGTACACACTTTTGAGTTACTGTACAGGTATTGCACCTTGTGCTTATCATTCTCAAACATGCTCAATTGTACCATTAGAAAGCTATAGCATTTGCAAGAATGCATTTTATTTTAGTTTAATAAGATATACACTTGATTATATTTTGTATGAAAGTAATATTTCTTTGTCTGTGTTCCGCCTATTTTTTTTTTGTTGAAACCAACATGTTATAGACAGTCATGTTGATCCCTGCAAAATGGATATGTGTATTCACAAAGCATTAGGCCTTTTCATTTGAAAGCTTTGCTAATTAGTCATTAGATGGGGAAATCTGGCCTTGTGGAGTAATGTGGCAACAACTATCACAAATCTACGCACAAAAATAGGTACAAAACCCCACTAATTAACCATTTTTACTGGCTTGATGGAACTATAAACATTTGTGAGCTGCAGGTCCTTTCAATATATACATATATATACATATATATATATATATATATATATATATATATATAATCAAAAAATAAATAGATGATACCGTTCTGTGGCTAACGAAATGCTTTTATTTGTGCGAGCTTTCGAGATACACTGATCTCTTCTTCCGGCGATGTTACAATGAATGAAGCAAGGATAACTTAAAAACAGTGTCTCTTGGAATGTTATCTGTGCTTGTCCTTCCCCCGGTGTGGATGTGTTTTATGGCTAGAGGTGTCAAAGGGTGACTGAAAGCAAGTGAAGAAAGAGTGTGTATGTGTATCAGTGTGAATAAAAATGAATGGAGAGCCCACAGTATAAACAGTGCTCTACACAAGGTGTGTGTGGAGTGAGAGGGATATAAATGGTGTGGGTGGGTGTGGAAATGTGAGAGTTTGTAGCACAACTAAAAGTGTGTGTGGATACTATGTGGTCCCTATTGGTGTATATGGATGGAAAAATAAGGAGTATTAGTATGTGTGAGAGACAGCTGTGTGTGCATACATATAGCACAGTATGTACAGACATGGCCTTTAGTGCTCATGGGAAGAGAGTTCGCTAGTGTCAGTAATGACTCATAAAATTTCGATCTCTGTTTAGGCCACTGCTAAGTGTCCCGAACAGTTGCATAAATTTGTATTCATGCAACCGTCTCTCTTTCGGGGTTTTAAGATTACCTTTGAGTATGGCAACCCTCAGATCGTTCATCTTATGGCCAGAGTCAGAGAAATGTTCGCCAACAGGACTGTCTCTTGTTCCGCGTGTGATGCTGTGGCGATGCAGGTTCATTCTCTTGTTTAGCCCCTGTCCTGTCTCACCTATGTAGTAGCAGCCCCCTGGGCATTTCATGCACATGATGAGGTACACGACATTGCTGGAGGAAGAGACGGTTGCATGAATACAAATTTATGCAACTGTTCGGGACACTTAGCAGTGGCCTAAACAGAGATCGAAATTTTATGAGTCATTACTGACACTAGCGAACTCTCTTCCCATGAGCGCTAAAGGCAATGTCTGTACATACTGTGCTATATGTATGCACACACAGCTGTCTCTCACACATACTAATACTCCTTATTTTTCCATCCATATACACCAATAGGGACCACATAGTATCCACACACACTTTTAGTTGTGCTACAAACTCTCACATTTCCACACCCACCCACACCATTTATATCCCTCTCACTCCACACACACCTTGTGTAGAGCACTGTTTATACTGTGGGCTCTCCATTCATTTTTATTCACACTGATACACATACACACTCTTTCTTCACTTGCTTTCAGTCACCCTTTGACACTTCTAGCCATAAAACACATCCACACCGGGGGAAGGACAAGCACAGATAACATTCCAAGAGACACTGTTTTTAAGTTATCCTTGCTTCATTCATTGTAACATCGCCGGAAGAAGAGATCAGTGTATCTCGAAAGCTCGCACAAATAAAAGCATTTCGTTAGCCACAGAACGGTATCATCTATTTATTTTTTGATTATTGAAGCTCGGCTAACACGGTACTGATACCTCTACATGTATATATATATATATATATATATATATATATATATATAGGTAACAGAGCAGATGGCACACAAATACAGATGAAGACAGGTGCTTAGTCCCATATGAATGAATATAATCAAAGGCTCCTTACCAGGCAGACCAGAGAATCCAGGGAATCCAAAGCAGGCACAGCAAGGAAGAGACAGCACACTTGTTAGCAAAAAGAATTGTATTAGTGAAGCAGGCACAAAACACCAACGTTTCGGTCCTAAAAACAGGACCTTTATCAAGGGAGTGCTCCCTTGATAAAGGTCCTGTTTTTAGGACCGAAACGTTGGTGTTTTGTGCCTGCTTCACTAATACAATTCTTTTTGCTAACAAGTGTGCTGTCTCTTCCTTGCTGTGCCTGCTTTGGATTCCCTGGATTCTCTGGTCTGCCTGGTAAGGAGCCTTTGATTATATATATATATATATATATATATATATATATATATATATATATATATATATATATATATATATAAATGATACATCACAAACTTTTTTTTTTATACTTAAACTGTATTACATTGTTATTCCTTAAATTGCTGTACACCTCAGTGATTCCCAGCAGTATTGCTGCTGCTGGTGCCTGTTACTTTGAGCCCCGGACCATGTTTACTAAGCAGCACTATGCCATCAGATAACATCTGCTACATCGGTATAATGAGTATTGGTACTTGCTGATACTTGACCGATCTAATTTATATCTAACCATTAAAATAATAATGATATAGAAATTATATTGTATAAAGGAGTAGGGGTACTGTATGTTCCTTTCATAATTAACTTCGGACAGTCCTGGTTGATGGTAACAAAAGATCTGCTGATTCTAGGTATATCTTTACTGATTTAAACATTTCATGAAATTGCAGCACGTTTTTTTATATCACCTTTATGGTAGATCTTGTTGTGTGTTCGCCCTTCAGGGAAACAGAGGCAGAAAATGGGTGCCAGCATTGACCCCAAGCAAATGACACGGTGGGAAAATGCTTTGAATAGTCAGGTTCAAGTTGAAAACAAACGTTTCAAAATTTGCATTTATTTGTTAATATTCAGGTCCCTTTCTTAAAGAGTTCACAAAATGCAATTTCCAGCCTCAATAGTGTAATTCACGTGTGCAAGTGTCAGAATGTGTTCTTCTTTATTTCAAACCTCTGTCTACTGTATCTTTGAGTTTGAGTTGGTTTTGCCATTTCTATTTTCTTTGACTTGCAGATCTAGAAGGCTTTGATTCTGTTGTGCCAGCCGGAGAGAAACTCAGTCATCCAACCGCATCCAGACCTAAATCCAGTGGGAGACGTCCACCTTCTCAGTCCCTGACATCTGTATGTCATATGCTTGCCTTGTTTTCCTTACATACAAAAGCCACTATTAAATAGGCTGTGAAGCCGTCATCCTCGTGACAGAGATTTAAGTCCCCTTCATTTAAATGGAGCTGAAATCTTCGACAGCATGGAGAAGACCGCTTCACAGCATATTGAATAGGGGCCAAAGTCTTCTGTGCATTCTAATTTTGTACATGTTAGGAAAATCTTCTCTCACTAAGCTGATGAGATGGCCAAAAACGCCGTCTGTGCCTTACAATTATTATGTACTGAGACAGTCAGTTGCATATTTACAAAGCGGTGCTATTCTGTAAGACACCTTATTCCTCATTCACGTGAATGGGCCTGTAAGGTGTATTCCGGTGCTGGAAGATATCTTAAGGCAGAGCACCTCTTGGTAAATATGGGATTCTGAGCCAGAAGTCTTCTGCCAGGATGTTTTGACAGTTTAGTACGTATTGCCAGTCTCATATTTTGTACAAGTTGTGTGTGTCCAGGTTAAGCCATAGAGCACCTCACTCAAACTTTGTATTGTTTGATATTACTATTTATTTATATAGGTTGTGCCATGGCATCTATTTAGCAGCCATTGTAGTTGTTCCTGCCTTGTCAAATCTCTCCTTTAATGTTATGCCGTATTGACTTTGGCTGCTACATCTTTGGAAGGCACATGTCAGGATGTTCTTGGCCCTCCTATGACCATCTATTACTATATTATATTAAATATATATTAATATTTATACATACATTTATACTGTAAGCTTATTGTTCCAACAGAAAAGAAAGAATGATTGTATTGTGATCAGTTTTCCAATGTTCGAAGCTTAGGACCATAATTACTACGCAGTGATGAGCTATAAGGCATATTATGGTCCATGCAAGGGAATGTTGCCCTACAGGGCCGCACCGTTTAGTAAATATGCTCGGTAATCCTCCAGTGACTGCTGTAGCATGCACATACTGTACCAAGTGTGTATCAAAAATGTGTTGTCATGATAAATCATGAAGCCATTAATGATCCACGCCAGGGCCCTGGGGAAGTATGATCAGGAGATGCTTCTGTCAGCATGCGGTTGACTACTGGCAAATTATGGATGTTTCCATCAGGCTGAAAGGTCCCTCAAATATCAACCTCAAAGATCACACTTTGCTAGTAATTGCCAGCTGCATTTTTATTTTTTATTTTTAATAACTATTATTTTATTAGGTGTTTTGGTGCATACATTATAACACAATCCATTTGCTTTTATAACTCCACCATTTCCTTGTTTCCAAACACTGAACGTGACACACGTGACAGACTCAACAGACCAGCAGATGTGACGTCAGGGTAACGGGATTGTACCCCAAACGTTGGTAAAAGTGTAGGCTATTTTATTGCGAGAAAAAATGAAAAGTATGTTTGTTTTCCCCTGTGACTAAAAACCTAATAGCTTTTGGTCAAACGTGTTGTGGTTTCTCAGATTGCTTAGGTAAAGGGAAGGTCTGTACATATCTATTTCTATTCCCAACGCTAAAAATGGCTCTAAACATCATTCAGTTCCCAAGAGCAAATGCAAGTTATCTATTTGATTTGATTTGCCTCAGAATGAAATACCAGTTGTTGTTTTTTTCATTTCTTTTGCAGTCATCACTTTCTAGTCCTGATTTTTTTGACTCACCCAGTCCAGAGGAAGAGAAGGATGAGCTTACTAACCTCACACAGAAAGCAATAGAAGCATCCAAGAAAACACCAAGACCTGTCACAACTGCACAAGTACGTTACGGAAATATTCTGCATTTGCCTTATTACATGTGTAACCCACCTCCCTTGGATCTGGCTATCTGTCTTATACTGTAGGTGTATTAAGGGGGTACCATCTTGGTGGCCTATTTCAAACCCCTAAGGTATGTGACAGGAAGGGAAGAGTTAACACTATAGTATAAAAGCCCTAGCCCATCCCTTTCAGAAAGTTCCAGTTTAGTTCTCAGTTCAAATGAATGTTCCTGTTTATTGGTGTATGTAGTTTTTTCCCCCCTGAGCTCAGGTTTAGTGTAGAATGAGTGAAATTTACTTAGGAATGTAAATACCATCTGAAGACAGGAGAGTCCCCTGAAAATAGACCTGCAGTAAAATGCCTCATAGATGATTGCAAGGGGCTACAGAAGCTCAGCTAAAGCTGTGCATATCTGTGAACAAGAGTGCCTACAAACAGCTGCAAATGTATATGGAGCAACTAGCCAAGGTGGCGCTATCTTGGATTCTACCTTGAAGTGAACCACTTAGGTGTATTGGTAGAGAAACAACCCACCAAGGAATTCCTATTGTGTTTACTACAAGCAACCCAGAAAGGAATTGTAGATGGAGATAACAGACAAAACTCCACCCTGGGATTGTCTACAAACAGCCCACACAGGGATGTGTATAAGTGTATACGGTCATTTAAGATGGAGACATTTTATTGGGATTTGCCAGTATAACTCCTGGTCTTCAAAGAAGCATTTTGCATAAGTGAAACAACCAATATTACGGTTTGTAAGATGTAAATTATTTTTCTTTTTTCTGTGGACTTTTAAATAAATGTTAGTTGATTTTTTTATGAAACGTTCCTGGCGCCAATTAAAGCAGCAATACGACATTCCCCTTGTATTTCTTTTTCTTATTTGTATATGTAAAGCATGTGACAATGTATAATTTGACATCCTTACCTAAACTAGCAATCGTTTGCTGCATCTAAAATGTATCCTTATATTACTAACATAACATGATCTATTGTTACGGATTTACAGCTCAAGATGCTGGGAACATTTGCTACAAATGATCCCAAACAGGAAAGTGTTGCAAATATCTTGCACTGCTGGGGAAGTGGTCTAGAGCCTGCTATAGAAATCAAAGGATGCTTTAAAACTCATAAAAAATGTAATTAAGAGTTGAATAATAATTTAAAAAAATAATTACAATAAGTATTATCTAATACTACAGAACTGATTTATTTTGAAAAAAAACCCCATAACATGTCACATGTTTTGCTGCTTTATTTCTATGCAGTCACATTGCCCGCCCCGTGGCCAAAACCAAAGCTAAAGGAAAACCCCCGAGAAGATAAATATAATTGATGTGGGAAGCTAAGTGTAGTGCTCCCTGAGTGTATATCCTTGCGGCTGGGTAAAGGTTACACGATTATAGTACTGTACAACCTAGGGTTTTTTTTTTTTTAAACTAAACAAACATAGTACAGTTAACACAGTACTGAGGTGGTACTGAGACGTGTATTGCAGGTAATCCATGATGTACGATTAAAAATAAAACTTGGAGAGTCATCTATTAAGAAGTAAGTAGAACCAAGCAGCAAAAGTAGAGAAAGTTGCTTCAAATGTACTAATGACCCTCAATAATGTTTCATACGTACAGTTGTGTGTGTGTGTGTGTGTTTACATGATACAGTACTGTAGCCGTCCTAATTATATAAAAAAAAGTAGTTTATGTACATTTTAAGATTGTTCTTCAGTGTAGTAATAACATTTTAAGTGTAAAGCATATAGTTTTCTACAGTATATTCTTTGCAATACATTGCAAGACACTCTAGCAGAGGAGTGGCTGATTAAAAGCAACCTTATACAAAACAACCCTGCTCTGGAAATCTTTCATGTATAGCAAGCCCCAAGCAGCTATAACTTTGTGTTGCTCTCGTTGTTTTGCAGGTGACCGAGAACAGAGCTGTTTTGCCCCCCAAACCAGGAGGCCTGATTTCAAGTGTAAGCTTCTCTCACGGCACGCCAGGAGCACCGTCAGCATTCCACTCGGTTCCCGCAAGTAGTCACAGGTCAAACTCCCCGTCGTTAGCTAGCGCAGAAGCAAGACAGAAAGTGGAGCACAGCCAGTCTCCACTTGAAGAGTTGCAGACACAAGTCAAGGAGCTAAGAAGTATTATCGAAACAATGAAAGACCAGCAAAAGTAAGTGTTGCTCCTTTAGCCATCACAGATAAACCACATTAAAATTAACAAGGGTTTCTGCTGGCAGGACAAGGCGGAAGTTAGCTTCTAATTCGCGCTCCAGCTTCTTCCTGAAAAAGTTATTCTCGAAGGGTTAAATGACTTTGGGCCACCTATTTCACTGTGTTTTGCCACAGGGTAGGGTCCCTTAGATAAAACTCATTTGTATTTAGCCTGGCCAAAAAGGTATTTGGGGACGAAAACAGCTGTCAAACTGGGCATTGAGCACCAATATTTACCAATGTCAATATTTGCTGTAGCGTTTCAAGGGTTAAATTATATTTGCCCACCTATTTCCCAGTGGTTATACACAGAAGTGCATTCTCTATTTAAAATCCACCTTCACTTTGCTTGACCTTAAAGGATTTGGGCATCTGAACATATGACTGTAATTAGCTGCATGTTTTTAAAAGCCAGTCCCTTTTAGCCATTTATCTTACATTCTACACTCACATATGTTGATCTCATTGCCTGGGTGGTCCACTAATAATATTTTTTTACAGTTTATATCAACCCAGGTACCTGCATTATATAGAATTATTTCCATTAATGAGAACTTTATAAGAATGTTATGCATGTTGCTTTTTAATTTATAACGTGCCTGTAGGGTCAGATCATTATACTACATCAATGAATGGTTCACCTACATGTTTTAAATCCTTTGAAGTAAATATTCTACTTATTGAAATTAGTCAATATTGGTACCTTTAGTGGCACCTGTTTTGAATCTCTTTTGGACAAGGCTAAATACAAATGTATTTTATGTAAGGGACCCCACACAGGGAAATAGGTGGTTTGAGTACGAATAGGAAGCTAACTTCAGACTCGTGCTTGCAGGCCTCTCAGTAACAAGAAGTGTTGATCAAGCCTTTATTCATCATCTTGTATGTGTGTTAACTCATACACACATCTGCTAAGAAATCATCTTGCTACTGTATGTTTATTCAACCTTAGAATCAGTCAATCATGGCCACAAGCGATATACAGATGCAGCCACTAGTATCCGATCACTTGCCTGGGTAAAAACAAAGGCATCTCACAGTAAATGCCTCAACATGCCTCAACATTTCTGTGAGATTCCTAATGGCCCATCGGATTAACACAGCTTGGGTCCCTGCCGTCCCATTCAGTTTGAATGCAGGGAACCCCCGCTGTGTTAATCCGACGAGCCATTAGGAATCTCACAGAAATGTTGAGGCATTTGCGGTGAGATTGCCCCAGATTTTCCAAGGCAAGTGATCTAATATTGGTGTCTGCATCTGTACACTCATAGTTATCTCACTTGAACGATTCTTTTCATTTGCAAGTGGAATTAAAATATTGCCAATTAAACGGCAATCCCTCCTAGGACCAAAGTGAACTAATTCCAGTGACCTGTTTAAGGGGTATCATCTGGGTGATAAATCCTTTTTTTTTTTTTTAACTAAATCTGATACCTACAAGTATTTTATTTTTTAAGTTATACTGCACTTGGGAGGGGTGAGATTTTTTGTGTGATGTCACTGGGAGTTTTGCAAGTGCTTGTACAGTCTCCCCTCCCCACCTCCCCGTTAACTTTATTGCCTCTCTGATAAGGACAGGGCAGAATAAGGGTAAAGGAAACACTAGATTGACAAACACTTCCACATTCAGAGGCCACTAAAAATTAAACTAGCCAACTGTAAAAGCTGTAACATTTTTTCTTTGATAAGTGGCTGCATTTTTTGTGTTCGATTTGCACTTGTCTTCTTTGTGCTTGAGATGTAAGTATTTGAGAAAGCTGTCTGCCCCTTACTTGGGAGAGAGGTGGGGGGGTGGGGGGGGGGAAAGAGAGGGGAGGTAGAAATAGGGAAGGGGGAGAGAGAGTTTTTTTGGGGGGTTAGATAGAGGTTTTGGGGGGAAGAGAGGTTGGAGGGGAATAGAGGTGGGGGAGAGGAGGAAGAGAGAGGTTGTGGGGAGAGGAAGAAGAGAGAGGGAAGAGGAGGGAGAGAGGTTTTGGCGGGGAAGAGAGATGACAGAGGTGAGGGGAAAGGGGGTGAGAGGATGGGGGAAGAGAAAGGGGGCCATGGCGGGGAGACAGAAGATGGCGAGAGAGGTGGTTATAGCAACTATGCGAATCAGGCCATGAGCTACTTTCGTTTATTCTATGCGGCCTGAGTCTTGCAAAATTATGGTTTTTAACACTAGTTTTTAATTTCTTTTTTAACCACAAAAATAGCAGGACATGCTCAGAGGGCAAGATACTAACATTATATAAGTTAAACTCCTGAAGGCTTCTACGGGGACTGTTTCTTTAAAGTGGGGCCTTAAAGTTTTTGAGAACCATGTGGGGGGGTGGGGATTCCTCTTAACTGAAAAATTAAATACATTTGGAGTAGGAACACCCAAGTTCAGCAAATATTTAGGTTTTATTTTTACCCTGCGGGCCAATAGGAAGCAGAAGTTGCGGCTTCCTTTTGAACAGCTACTTAAATACCCTGAAGAATCCAGGAAGTAACGCCGGTAACGTGCCCGGTAAGTATCTCGGGAAAAGGGAGAGTCCCCACCGCTGAAAATCATGGGGTACTGCTCCAGAGGACTCCCAGATCCCAACCCCATGAAAAAAAACCAAAAAAAAAAACCATCCGGTTAAAAATATATTAGTATTATATAAGGTATAAGTGGCTCATGGTCCGCCTATTGTGTTTCAGAAAAGAGATAAAACAATTACTCGCTGAATTGGATGAAGAGAAGAAGATTCGCCTGCGATTACAGGTATAATGGTCTTGTTTTTCAGTTACATTTAGACTGATTTTCACTGTAATCCAGATGACCTGCTGATTGAAAGAGAAGGTGGTTTTTTTCCGTGGCTAAATGAGACCAATTAGCTTGAAATGTACTCATTTGCATATTTGTTTGCACACAGTCGCATACGTGTGTGATACTGCACTGGTGGCTTCCTAAATACATGCAAAACTGTTCATGCATATTTTGGTTTTCTCTCCAACGCAAGTAAAGTACTGGACACGTTAATGAGCTGGTTTCAAATAGAAGTTTGCAGTGGTATTTAATCAGGCAGGAGTTGGAGATAAAAGCAAAGCAAACCTCACTGCAAGTGCATTAGTAACCTCGTGTCTATTGTCAGTTGCTCACACAGTATTCACTAGGCTGTCTTCTGCCATAGGACACCTTCCAGCACCAGAAGACACCTTCCCTTCAAGCAAATGGGCTTCTATGGCAGAAGGTGTCTTATGAAATAATACCACTTAGTAAATGTGGCTCATACATCTTTAACCCCTTGATGATTGAGAGGTAGTAACACATTACCTTGCCAGGGGAGTCATTGTAGGAATAACACTGCAGTACATACAGTAGCAGGCTGCTTCATTAGTGCAGAAAATAAAGCAGCCTTGCACGTTTCAACAAGAATTGAATAGAAAATAATTATACGAGGCACTATAAAAATCCATATGTATTCCATGAAATCCATACTGTATGTAAAAATCCATATGAAATCCATATGTATTCCATGAAATCCATATGTATTCCATGAAATCCATATGTATTCCATGAAATCTATATGTATTCCATGAAATCTATATGCAAAAATCCACATGAAATCCATATGTATTCCATGAAATCCATATGTAAAAATCCATATGAAATCCATATGTATTCCATGAAATCCATATATATTCCATGAAATCCATATGTAAAAATCCATATAAAATCCATATGTATTCCATGAAATCCATATGTATTCCATGAAATCCATATGTAAAAATCCACATGAAATCCATATGTATTCCAGCGTCATGGTGCCATTGTTGTTTCTTTTGGTGTTGTAAATTAGATGTTCAAAACCCCCACATATTTATAGCTAAATTCAAACTACCTGCTGGCTAAATGAAAAGAAGATGGAACAAGGAAGACCATGGGGGTGCGTTCTATATAGTTACAAACGGCCGTTCAGGACTTCATAGACTTAATCTGGCATTTTCTGCCCGAACAACGGCTTAGAAAAATATAGAATTTACGCCTAAAAAGAAGTCCTCATGAATTCCACGTAGTCCTCAACAACATCCGGCCGGCCTCACCATGCAATGGACGTGGTGATATTGAGGGCATCACTGGATTAGACAGACACACCATTTCAGGGTTACCCGCTCCCCATTACTAACCGTGTCCACAACAAGGATCCCCCAAAGTGTCTGTGGCATTCATTCTTTTCTCTGTCTCTGCAGATGGACGTCAGTGACATCAAGAAATCTCTACAATCCAAATGAACACCAAAACGAGCAGAACACATAACCTTATCCACCGCAAGTCCAAAAACGAAATAGTGCTCACCCCCGCCCCGTCCAACCAAAAGAACTTGGTGCCAAATGGTTTAAGATTTGCCTCAAACATGCGGAAAGCACAACGGCAGTTCCACGTATTAAGGATGCCCTTGCGCCGTGTATACTGTGCGGCGCACACGTTGACTGGATTCCTCCAACTTGTGCTGAAGCGTTGCTCTTGAAAACTGCGAATGGAGAAAACTCAGGCAGTTTACTTCAGAGTGGTACTTTTTTTTTTTTTAATTATTATTATTATATTTTTTCATGAATAAAGTGTATTTCACACTGTTCGTTTACAAGCTTTATAATTTTATGTTGGGTTTTTTTTTTTTTTGTGTGTACATCTTTTATCTCAGATTATTGAAAATGTTTGTACAACTTATAGCCGCGTGAATTTTATTGCTGTTTTGCTCCGAGGTGTAACGGCTTGGATTTCGATTTAGGACCTGGAAACGTACATATGCAAAGTACTGTCCAAAAAAAAAGCATGATAACATGCTTTCTGTAATGTATTTAACTGTACATTAGAATGTCTAAGACAGAAAATATGGTCTGTAAAAATGCTTTGTGCCTTTATTTGCCTAAAGCAGAATCGCAAAAAAAAAGGGGGGGGAATTCTATGTATGTCAAAGCAGCCGTTGGAGTCGTTTTCGACTGAATGGAAATTTACGGCTGAAAACGGCCACAACGGAATAATAGAATAAGGCACTTAAAGCTGCAGTTCAAGCAATATCCTACATGTGTGTTTTTTTGTGTGTTTTTTTTAATCAGTTCTATACTATGAGAAAATACTTGTAGCATTTAAAAAAAAAATTGAGACATTTTTTATGTATCTTAATGTAACCAGCATTTTTGTTTCTATAGCAACAATTTACAAAGTCACATCCTCTTCCTCTTCTGAGACAGGTTCTGGCACACCCCTTTGGCCCTCTCTCTGGCAGTGCACCCATTGTATCTAATGCCTGCCTGGTCACATGATCTTCCACACAGAGCTTTGCATCTTGGGTAATCTTCTGCAGCACTAACAGTGATATAAAGAACCCCCGAGCCAAATCTCCAGCGATCGATTACAGGAGAACGGATCGGCAACTTAGCGAATCACTTCTCACTGTGCAGATTGTATTGATGCACAATATTGAATGGATTTTTTTTTTTTTTTAAACGGTAGCTTGAACTGCAGCTTTAAAAGTTCAACATTCAGTGTTAACCCGAGTAAGTCAAAGGAGATGCTGAAACGGCCCGTTTAATGTATGCATTCAAGATAGGAGAAAGGGAGAGGCACACAAATTGTAGTGGAATCAAATGATTTCAAGTGTATTAATGCATCAGAGCTTAACAATGGTAACGTTTCAGGACACGCAGTCCCTTCCTTGGAGGTGTTTGGTCTGAGGAAGGAACTGCGTGTCCTGAAACGTTACCATTGTTAGCTCTGATGCATTAATACATTTGAAATCATTTGATTCCACTACAATTTGTGTGCCTCTTCCTTTCTCCTATCTTGCTATTACTTTGGATCCAGCTTTGGGACGCCAGGATCAACGGAAGGTGAGCACCAAATGTAAACTCCTTGAAAAACTTTTTCTTTAAAGCAGTGGTGTGCCACCTATAATCTCCTTTGTATTACTGTATGCATTCAGTGTACAACTCATTATGAGCTTGTGCGTGAGTGGAAATGACCGTAATCTAATTGCTGTCAGAGAGGCTACAAATGCATTTGCAAAGCTGTCTATACAGTATGTAAAGCAATGCGTTGCTGGACCCTCCGGCAGCAAATGGGTGGGAGGTACAGTCCCAGTATCCAAATTTTACTGTGATTGCAATAAAGTGAAACCACTGAACCGAGACACATCTTTTGTCGTTTTAACATTTCTAGTTTAATAATATGTCTGCAGGCTCGGCAAATTTAGCCCTGGAAGCCTTACTTTGAATGACTCTGTATCTGATTTCAGGAAATATGGTTTCACTGGGGACTCGCACACATTTTTCAGTGCTGTAGAAAGCAGTCCAGTGTCGGCCATCTTTTGTAACACCCGCAAATAATATTGTACATTTTCTTCTTAAATGTAAGTACTCCAGAGAATATCACAATGGATTGTGTGAGCAACATAATAAATGGAAGGCGAAAAAATAAATGATTATTTTTTGTTGTTGTTGATTGTCTTAACTATTACTGCTGCTTTAGGTCGACCATATTTGATTACTGATGGGGTAAGGCTGCGTCCATGGTGCCGCGACGCGCGCCTGGCGCGTTCGAATACATGTTAGTAGGTGCACATGTCCACGCTGTGTGTGCGTGCGTGCACACGCGCACGCATGCTTTCCAATGCTCTGTGCTTGGGGAGACGGGCAAAATTGAAGGGTCACATGACATGGCAACAACGATGTGACGTCACGATAGTTCCTTCACTGACACGCCCCGATCCAGGCAATGACACGCCCCCTCCCTTATGTGCCACCCCCCCCCCCCCCGCTCACGCTCGTAAAATGCTGCTGAACAGGCTAGCGCTCCGGCTCAGAGAGTTGGTGACGTCACGGCGCTCAAGCATGAGCGCGCGTCGCTGCACCGTGGCCGCAACCTGAGAAACAATTCACCTGAAACAAGAAGCCTTTATATAATTCCAGTAGTATTGAACAATAAACTTCATGGTGCAAGAGCGACCTCTAGTGGAATCATTTAGAAAAGACATATTGCAACTTGTGTATGGAGCCATACTGTACACAGGGCCGAGATCCACAAAGCCCATTGTCACTTAAAGCAAATGCTTTCCCCCCCCCACCCCCCACCTTTTTTTACTTGACTAGGATGGGAAGCAGTGGGTTCCCCAAAACTGAACAGCGTTCATTTCAGCTCTGGGTTGCTCCCCGGTTGAGAAATTTACCAGTGGACGTGTTACTTCCTGGTATTTCATTCCCCGCGTCACGTGGACCCAGGGTGGCCACGTCTCCGGGTTTGACACGGAGACTCCGGGTTTCGGGAACTTACCTCTGGGCTACGGGTTTATCCCGTCAATCTCTGGGTGGCACGGCAGAGTCTCCGGCATTCTTCTGCAATTCTGCCGTGAGCATTTGACGCCGCGGTGCCATGGCAACGGGACACTACGTGACATCATGACGCTACGTGGCATCACATTGCCATGACAACGCAGCGCAGCCATGTTCACTGCAGTTGGAGGGGTAGTTGCAGCTGGATGCCGGGAGACGCCGACGCACCAAGTAAGGGATTTTTTTTCTTCTCCGGGTTGGTCTTCAGTAAAGGTGGCAACCCTGCGTGGGCCTATAGGAAGAAGCAATGGACGACGTTGGAGCTACCTATTGACCCGCGTAATGTGGGCGATTTAAACTGCCATTTTGTTAACCCTGGAGGGGACAGGAAAGCGGTAACCAAGGGGTCTCTGGAGTTAATGTGGGTATGCTCAGGGGACCCCCTGGTTAAAAAAAAAAGGGGGGGGGGTGTTAAACAAACAAAAACAAAACACCAGATGGAACTGCTGCTGTAACGTGATACTTACTGTACTTACTCAACACGTTAAGGCTAACGGGGTGTCTTCAATAACGTAATGCTAAGCCATACTTTGTCCTGTAAAGAGCAGTGCAGTAACTAGAACGGCTGGTAGTGATAACGACTTGCACATGATATTCACTAGAGGTGTTATGATAACATTGCGTATCCCCTAAGGTTAACGCTGGGACTTACCGTTACGTTAGTTAGGCCATTCCTAAACCTGACGGCACTCACATGCAGACACTGAAGTATGGGGCTTTTACAGGGTCTGGGTGGATGTAACACCGCTATTGGACACTGACTTAGCGTTAGTTCCCTTTCCTAGCCTCTCTTTCTCAACTTGAGTTAAAGACCTTTCAGGGCTAGGATCAGAGAGCTTAACGTCATTCTATTTGAAGATCTCGCAACCGTATGCTATTATTTTTGCATATAATTACCTTTGCGGATACACGTCAACCTCGGGGAGCATAACGTCTGCTCCTGTTTTAGGTCATATGACGTTATACACCCTGATTTAACTGAACTTTGTGAATCTATCTAAGGTGTTATTTTTACTTTCCTGATGCGTAAGATTAAAACAAAATCAGTAATAGGTAGATATATCATAGGTATATATATATATAGAGAGAGAGAGAGAGAGAGAGAGAGAGAGAGAGAGAGAGAGAGAGAGAGAGAGAGAGATTAAAAGAGCAGCAAGTACTCCAATATAGATATCCAGAAAGGCCTGGTGCTAGTCCCATAAATAATGTAAAGAGTACATTACCATCCAGCAGAACAGCAAAGAGAGACAGCACTCAGAGGTAAGTCAGCACGTCGGGGGATCGAAACATCGGGTTATTGTGTCTGTTTCAATACATTATTTTGCTGACTTACCTCTGAGTGCTGTCCCTCTTTGCTGTTCTGCTGCCCTGCTGGATGGTAACGTACTCATATATACCTATCTCACGTCCTGTGTACGAGCTAAACCATCATGCAGGGATCAGCAGTAGGCACCTGGCTGATTCGTCAGGGTTAGAAAACAGGGGCAAGGACAGCAATACGGATTCTGGTTGGAGGCTCTTGGCTACGGAATCATACTCAAATGAGTCTGGAAGACGTGGAGGAAAACTGCCTTGTGTAGAGTTTGTTAGGAGTTTCAGATACAGAAGTTCCTCAAAGTCAAGGTCTACAGTATGTATCAAGTAGATTGTATTCATGCCATGTTGTGTGTTAGTCAAATACTAATCTGTCCCTAAGCATCTGCCCCAAATGTATGTTTTGTTTAATACATTTTTTATTTTAAGTAGACAGGGTTTACTAAGCAGACTAGGTAGGAAAGAAGGTCCAGGCACTCGGGCTTTGCAAATAATGAAATATTTAATCCAGCAAAAAGTCCAACATTTCGACTGTGTATAAGCAGCCTTTGTCAAGGTGAGAGCTCTGCTTATACGCAGTCGAAACGTTGGACTTTTTGCTGGATTAAATATTTCATTATTTGCAAAGCCCGAGTGCCTGGACCTTCTTTCCTACCCATGTGACTTCTTGGGGATTTTGCAGGACTATCCTCCTTGGCCCGTGAGCACCAGCAAGTTATATCATTATTGATGCATTGATTGTGTGCCAGAACACCCATCTCCTATTTACTAAGCAGACTAGTCACGCATAAAAAGTGTAGACAAAATAAAGCAAAGCATGTCATTTTCTTATACTATCAACATCAAGTAACTCCTCCCCTTACTCGTATTGCTCCAAATAACAGCTCCCCACGTTGCTTTCTAGCATGACGTCTTCTACGCCTCTTGGATTCATCTAAGGAACTGTACTTATACCACCGTTTTGCACATAGAAGATTTTTTTTTTAAATGAAGCCCTGCAGGTTATTAACAAATTCTCCTGTTCAAAACTACAGAAAAACCAGTGCAAAGAATAGCTCCTGATTTATCATATGAAAAGAATGCCATTGCTTGCCATACAATTCTTTTTCTTTGCTAAACCTAGTGCTGCTTTTATTCCTCAGTTTTGCATCATGTAAACTTTGATAATAAACCCCAGTTACATTAAACTCCTCTCCCTCTTGTAAAGCGCCAAGTACCGCTGTGGGCGCTATATAAATAAAGATATACATACATACATGCAAACCCAAAACACCCATTCAGGTCCGGCAGCTTCATACATAAACCTCTTAGTTTTATGCAAATGATGTAATTGACTAATATATAAAGCCAGTGTTGGCCTAAAGAAAGCGAGCCTAGAGTAGGTCCCTGTAACGTCAGGAAGGTAACTTCAATATCTGGTTATTTCTGTTTGTCATTCATGTGAAAACGGGTAAACAGCCAGTTAACCCACCAGGCGCTCAGAAAGTGTAGCTGCAGCTGTGAAATGGTGTTTTGACAATAAATCTGGTTGATAACTGCCACTATCCCCCAGTGTGTTATTGATTACATGTAATTCTCTGCAACTGGCTAGCTATAAGCACAATGAGGTTGGAGAAAAACTTGAAGGAAGATAACTTACAGTTGCACTGGGGGACGTAATGAAGTGGCCCGTCTGTCTTCCTGCATGAACAATGCTGTGTGTCCCTCTGTCTGCGTTGTCTCTTGATGGGATGATCCTCTCACGTCGCCAGCAATCTCTTCTGCTGCCAACCCTGCACCCGCTCGATCGCGGTGGGTGGTCACCTGACCGGCGGCAGTGCCGGTACTTCCGGATGCAGCAGGGAGACACAGATACACCATACACAGCCCGGCGTGCAGGCAGCAGGCACCGGAACACTAGAAATCCTCCCCAGGGAGGTCAGTACGCCGCACAGCCGTGGAATAAAAGCTTCAGGAAAGGCTGATCAGTGTGGCATGAAACTTTAATAGAACATAGTGCAAACGGATCCTCTTGACGCGTTTCAGCCCGTCAGGCCTTTGTCAAAAGAGCCTCTTTTGACAAAGGCCTGACGGGCTGAAACGCGTCAAGAGGATCCGTTTGCACTATGTTCTATTAAAGTTTCATGCCACACTGATCAGCCTTTCCTGAAGCTTTTATTCCACGGCTGTGCGGCGTACTGACCTCCCTGGGGAGGATTTCTACTGTTTGTCATTCAGCATACAGTATTACGGAATGAGTATCCTACCCCAGGGGGGCTCAACTCCAGTCCCCAAGACCCTCTAACAGGTCAGCTTTTCAGGATATCTCTGCTTCAGCACAGGTGGCTCAATCATTGGCTCAGTCTTTGACTCAGAGTCAAAGAGTCAGTCTTTGACTCAGCCACTGATTGAGCCAGCTGTGCTGAAGCTGGGATATCCTTAAAGCCTGACCTGTTGGGGGGGTCTTGAGGACTGCAGTTGAGCGTCCCTGTCCCTGTCCTACCCCATCGCATATTGTACTTGCAGAAGTTCCATCGTGTGACCTGTGTCTTTATTTCATCTGTGCGACTCTCTTAATTACACATCGTAAATTATTTGCATCGCACAAACAAACAATGTTAGCTATGTTTTTGGGCAAACAGAATATAAGTTGGAGCAAATAAAATAATAATTATATATACACATTGATTAAAAAAAATGTATTTCCTGCATATTTGGTGATGTTTTTAACTTGGATTTTTATAATATTCCTGGTATTTATGTATTGTCCTTGCCACTTTGTTGTAAGATTCATAATAATAATGAAATAGAATGATTTTTTTTTTATATCGATACTCTGTGGTTTTGCTTTATTTCCGGGTTTCGTCATTTGTTCTTAATCCGCCAACACAAACACAATGTAAGGTTTTCTCTTTATTACTGCAGAATATCTCATTGTAACCTGTACAATACTCAAAACTACACTGGGGCCTTCAGAGCTGCCGAAGGCCTGGACTGCAGGCCTGTGATTCCTTGTGTAGAGATCATATGGTCGCAAGCCTCCTGACATCGGCAGCAAAAGAGTAAATCCTCACGTTCCATCACAATTGTGTCTGTAGCATCCTGAGAACTGCAATAGTGATCTCCGCTAGAACGGAGCAGAAAAGCGAGGGCCCTTCTGGCATCCATTGGATGTCACGGTAATTGTTCTTTCTAATTTTGACTGTTTTTACATTTGTGTTATTTACCTTGTGCCCTTGCTCAAAAAAAGTACTTGCCAAAACCAGGCTGAACCAAAATGATGCTTAGATACCAAAATGGCCGCACTTTTGGTGTGTGACACAAAGACTTTATTTATCAAGATGATTTGATGTGCTGCAATAATTGTCTCGTGTTCCAATTTTCACTGCCGCCAAATACATAGAATAAGGCGTTGAGTTTCTTACGTCTGACATTGATCTCGCAGGCACAAAGGGTACTTTTAAGTTTGTTTAAAACCATGTTTTTAAGGGAAACTGGCAGTTAGACGCACAACCCTTCCTTACTGCAATATTGCTGCTTAGTTTTCAGCAAAAAATATCAGTTCCTCTTCTTCTTTTAAACTTTTGACCTACAGTAATTCAATTAAAAAGAGATCAGAAACTGTTTAAGGGGAAGAGTCAACTAAGAATATTGCAAAAACTGGAAAGAAAATGATGATAAAAGTGACATAGGGCTTTAATTTATTTTTCTGTTCATTATTCTCTTCACTACTAACCTCTATGGATAGCAAAGGATTAACTACCCACCCCCATTCCCCTGGGGGGGAAGTTAACCACCTTCCCCAGGGCACTTGCAGTATCTCTATAATCCACCATCCTACCCCTCCCCAACACAATGAACAACCATCCCCCTGTAGGAATGGCTTGAAGCCCTATTAGCTGATTATAATTGGGCTGTATGCTATTGTACCAATACAAAATAAACATACCATAAGAACAATATTGAAATATACATTGCAATACTAGGAGAGCCTGCGTATCTTCATTGGCACTAACCAATAAACCAATCAGACTGGTTGATTTAACACATGGAAGCCGCTCTTCTTGATGAGGTAGGATGTTTCGTGGGAATTTTTCCCACATGACATCATCCACATCCGACGTCAACAGCGGTTACCACATGGCAAACCAACCAATCTGATTTGTGACTTAACACCTGACAATCAAATGGATTATGTGATCGTAACAGGTCCAATGTAAGGGCTGCGCCCTCACATAAAACTGCAGTTGATGGTGGAGGGAGGAAGTTTAAGAAAGAAAAGATTTTCAAAATGAAGAAATACATCAGGAGGATTTTTCTACAAGTAAGAGAGGACTGGGCTTCAAGTAGAATTAAGTATCAGTCATTGAGGGGTGCGGATGCCTTCGGATTTGATGTTGACCATTGAGCCCTGGATTAGGCTTCCCCAGAGGCCACCATTTTTTTTTTCTTTGGGCTGTCAAGTGGCCAAGATTGAATTATTTTTTTACATTATTGGATATCATTTTGAGGCTTTTTATGGCTGGGCATCTACCTATTGGATTATCTTAATGGAGTTCTTCCAGGAAGTCATTGACCCAGAAGATCATGGAAGAACCTCACTGTACATGCGGTAAGTTGCTTAATTTTATTATTGACCCATTTGGTGCCTCATTGAGAGGGGCTACATAGTCTCACTGGCACTCAGTGGGTAAGCCCCCCAGCATGTTTTTTAATACCTTGTATACCATGGTGATTAGTAAAGCATTTCATGGCAATTCCTTACCAGCTTTAATGGTATGCATTGGGTGGTTAGGTAGATTATATTTCTACTTCTTTAGTTACCGTAGCAGACACAAATACATACTTTAATATGTTCATGAGATATATAAATATATATATACAGCTTAACCCCGTTATAGCGCGGTCCTCGGGGGGCCACCCGCGACCACCTCGTTATAAACGGGGTCGCGGGAAAAAAATGGTCGCCGAAATTTATTTATTTATTTTTTTAAGTTTTTTTTTTTGTGGTGGTACCTTGTCCGCCGGATGGGGAAAGCTGAGACCTCTCCCAGCGTTCCCAGACCCGGTGGGGCAGCGGCAACAGCACACAGCACTTACCCAGCATCTGGCAGCTCTTCTCCCTGTCTCTGCTTCCTGCTTCTGTCTTGCGAGAGCAAGCTCACTTAAAGAGACAGTGTATCTCTGTGTGTATGTGTGTGTGTATTTGACTGTGTGAGACTGTGTGTGTGTCAGTGTGTGTGAAGTGTGCTGTGAGTGTGTGCAGTGTGCTGTGAGTGTATGCAGTGTGCTGTGAGTGTATGCAGTGTGCTGTGAGTGTATGCAGTGTGCTGTGAGTGTGTGCTATGAGTGTATGCAGTGTGCGGTGTCAGTGTGTGTGTGTGCAGTGTGCTGTGAGTGTGTGCAGTGTGCTGTGAGTGTATGCAGTGTGCTGTGAATGTATGCAGTGTGCTGTGAGTGTATGCAGTGTGCTGTGATTGTATGCAGTGTGCTGTGAGTGTGTGCAGTGTGTGTGCAAAAAAAAATGTAAAAATTTTTTTAAATTTTTTTTTTTAAATTCGGGGGCCACGCTCAAACCGTGTTATAAGCGGATCCACGTTATAGCGGATCGTGCTATAACGGGGTTGAGCTGTATGTATATATATATATATATATATATATATATATATATATATATATAACACACACACACACACACACACATTAATCCAGGGTTTTAAAATAACCATTAACTTATTTTTACCTTTGAAAAAAAGGTATAATATGTATTGCTTGTTTTCAGGAAAACTGGATTCCAGCATAATAGCTGGAATAGCTACATATGTTTATCTGTTTTACTAATGATGGCACCATGAATAACTTTACAAGCAAGGAAACGTACTGTAGCTAAAGCAAACCGTTGATTACTGGCAAACAGTCTTATCCCCATAATATATTGAAGATTTTAAAACCCATTATAACCATTTGTTTATCATGGAAATGTTCAAGGTTAAAAAAGGATTTTAAAGGCAAATTGTACTTTTTTTTAGCCCCCTCCTCCAACCCTGTCTTTTTTTTTTTTTTACCAGGATAGAAAAAGGGTCCCTGGAGCTGACATGGGCTATTATCAGTCCCGGCTCTAGAGATACTTAACCATAAAAGTAGCGCTCTCCAGTCCCCTCCACGGGATACAAAATAGCCATTTAAATCTCCTGCGTCACACAGGCCAGTTGGAAGCTGCAGCATCATCCTTTGTGGCTTCAGATTGTTCCACATATCAGGAGATTTAATCAACAGGAAGTACCGGTGCTGCTTTTACCAATAAGTATCTCGGGAACTGGGCGGGTACCCAGAGCTGATTAATAATGCGGTTCCGCTTCAGGGACCCCCTGGCGCCCATCCTGGATAAAATAAAAAGAAGGTTGGGGGGATGGGGAGGGGAACTGCTACTTTAAAAATATATACTTGTCTGATTGACACCTCCTTTTATTTTTTTATTTTTTTTGATAAATCGGCTACATTTAACCTATTAAACATGCCACGGTCCCTAGATCACTCATCCTAGGCAGGGCTGCCCTGTTAATTGTTGCTTCTCAGACACACATGCAGATGAATTGTAGCTCCTTCAGACATTGACGCACAGGATCACAGGATGAAATAAATTCTCAGTGTCACATTAGCTTCATAAATCCAATTGCGACCCTGTATGCTGCTATCTCTACATTAAGCGTGTAATATCAGACGTGACCTTGCTTGTGGCTCGATAAACTTCATTATCCCAACAGCAAACTGTAATTGCAATTTCTAGTAATTTCCCTCATCTCTGCCATCACAACAGTATCCATATAATTTAGGGACATTCGCAAAGTCAATATTGTTAATTGGCAAATGTCTCCTCTATCCATATGCAATTATCCATTATCGTCTTGTCGTCACTGTAGACACACATCATGCTTCGCGTTTCCTCTACTTCCACGTTACAGGATAGTCTATTGTTTCCTTTGTCTGTTTCCATCATTACAATTCATCCTTTTGTTAAGCTTGCAGAGCGTAATAAAGTTCAGTAATAAATGGTTGTTAACCGCATCCTAAATACACAGACTACAAGCTACTCAAAGTCCACGGCATTTATCACTGAAGATGACAATTCTAGCTGGTCTTTCATTATAATGCACAGCATGTTGGTTTTACAAAGTACATCATAACAGAGACAGTGACCATCAATATAAAGTTTGTAATAACCGAAGTGTTCCTTGATAGGGCCGTTGTGTCACTGATTTTATTAAATTATTGCATTGTTTTATCAAATTATTGATACAGCTTTGATCATCTGAGCAGCAGTGAGGACCACATTTCACTCAAAGAAATATCTCCTGTGTGCAATGACAATCGATCTGTTTGAAATGTGCAATTTTTCTGGCAACCACACAATTTCTATTTTTCATTAGAATGATTAGATTGCAGATCGTCCCACTAAGGAACCGGGGAATTTCCCAGTGGGCCCTGACAACCCTCTCTTCCCAGTGCGTAGGGAGCAAGGAAGTTGCTGTTGCAGATCTCCCCACTCCGTATGGTCAGTAGTTGAATGACAGTGCACTGCTATTTATTGTCTCGCTCGTCTCATGTACTCAACACTTTCTCCGAGTGTGAGAAGAGGAGCGGGGGGCGCCAGCAAGATGCAGCTAACCAGAGGGGGCCAGGAGATGCCTGGACCCAAGGCTGCGACTTCCCTGCTGCCTGCACCCTGAGAAGAGACGGAGAAAAGGACTGCTTCCCATGTCACTATGTGCCCCTCTATGCCATTGTGTGCCCATTATATAATCATATCATAATATTCCTGGTACGTATGTATGTATTGTCTCGTTGTAAGCTTTATTATAATGTTAAAATCAAACGACTTTTTGGCAAAACAACCCACAAATACTCCTGCCTATTACAAGTGAAGAAGAGTAGAGGTATGTTTCATGTTCTTTAACAGATTGTGGACAACTGATGCACTAAGATTTGAATGAGACATTTTGAAAAAGTAAATGGCAGATCTTATTTTCCTGTATGTTTTCTACAAACAAAAAATATTTCATTCTCTCATTACCGCTTTTTTCTAATTCGTTTTTTAACCAAATAGAAAAAAATAACTTCTATTTTACTAACCTTTTATATGTGTTCCAAATAAACATTTCAGCTGCATTATTTATTAATATCCTACTCATATAGTCCTTGTTCTAGCTCCTATTATGATCCATACATATTTTAACCACTACCTAACCAGCCGTCTATCTCCCACTTGACATATGGTACTGTATTGAATTTCCTATGTTCCTATGTCACCAGTGGCAATCACATAAGGGCCAACTGTTATATTATGTTGGCAACACATGGCATTAGAGCCAACTGCTGGTGTACCAATTGGTGCATTGAGTCATTCTGAAGCATTAGTGTCAGGTACCCGAGCTTCACTAGATATTTTGTATTGTTATTGCCTTTTAGTCCCTCCTGATATTTATCAAATTATTTGTAGTTTTTACTTAGTAATGGGCTTTTGGTATGAACCTAAGTGGGGGGGAAAGTAGCATTGAAGTAGCAGGTTTATCAGACAAGCAGAGTACTAATTAAATGAAAAAGTATAGATGGCAGTACAAGGTAATGGAGGTGCTGAGGACCAGCTATCCAAGGCTGAACCGGAAAGCACAACCCTAGCTGCTGTATTCTTTGCAATGCCATCTCCCACAACAAGTTAGCATCTGAAAACACGACAATATTTTAAAGTGGAAATTAAAACGTAATCATTAGCATCAGGGAAAAAAAACAAGAAACTAAACAAATAACACAAACTGTAGTAAGATCAACTACACTATGAGTATGTTAGCGATATCCTGGAGAGAGAACATGACAGTATATTGTAGAAAGGACAAAGAGGCAGACCTTCTGACAATAATAAAGCAACATTATCACTCTGCTCATGCGGTCTGTGCTTTCCTGCAGTCCCTCCTAATAGAGGTAAATGAGAATTGTAATCCTAATGGAGGTATATTAGTATTTTATCTGGTAGTGTTAGGACCTGTGAACTGGGTCTGCCTTGTCGTGGCTCGCAGGCTTACAATGCTTTGGCCAAAGGGTTAAACTAAAGGACCCCTTTTCAAGAGAATATATAAGTATTTTACTGTGTATTTTTGTCATATTGGATGTAGCATTGGGCTTCTCTGTTGCTTTCCTGCAGTTGCCTAATCTTCACTGCTTGTATTATCTCCTGTACTGTGTATACTGATTAAATGCCAAGGAGCTGGTTGAGCGGTGATGCATTGTAACCTCATTTATAGACCAAAGAACTAAATATATAGCCTGTACTGGAAAGCAAGTGCCATTCCAAGTTGTATCTATCAGTTATCCTAAAGACGTGATGTCACTTGACTGTAATTCATCATGAGAAACAGTAGCTGCAAAAAGCTTTTGCCCACCCATCACTATTGTATCCCTTAGCTGAAGTAAGGGGTTGAAATGGGCTACAACCTCTTCACGCAATGAAATCCTTAAAGGGAACAAATCTGTAGCAGGAAAAAAAATATCTATTTAAAGATATGTTTCCGCCTAGGGTATGAAGCAAAGGGGCACTGTAGCTGAACCCTGTTAATTTCAGCTCCAGGAACCCCCTGCTTCTCGAGATACTTACCTCTCTAGCCCATGCCTGTAAGAGCCCGGCTGAGCACCCAATATAGAGGTTCAAATTTCCCACGGTATGGAAGCCAAAAAGGTCTAGATTAGGCCAGGTCCCCAGTGGCTGCTTAGGCGCACGCTACGGTGTGCGGGCCACACACCACAGCACAGCCCTCTATGGGGCAGGCCCCAGTGGCCATGTGTGTGTGGGCGCGCAAAGCACGATGACGCGCACGCTGGCAGGGAAGAAAATAATTTTGTGTCTTCCCGTGCCGCGACGCGATCACATGGTCGGCAGGCAGCCAATGGAAGGGCAGATATGCCCCGGCAAGACACTGCCCCCCACGCATCCAATCGCTCGCCTACAGACCGCCGATCACGGCTTTTATCTGTGCACGTGCAGCCAGGTCGCCAGGCGCACGTGCAGCAGTAAAGACTGGGGCCATAGCCTTAGCCTGTAACTCGGTTCACATAGGTATGTACCTAAATGAAATGTAGCCCAGTTTGGTGCAGGGGTGGGCTGACCAGGGAGGCAAAAGGGAAGTTGCTGGATCAGAATTGAACATTTTGGGTCTGGTGTCACAGAGGAGGAGAAGGATCTCTGTGCAGCAGTTCACCGACTCGGCCATTACGTGGCGCTGCAGAGCTCACTTCACAGCTCCTCCTCTTCAGGGCTGGCTCCTCATCTACAGTGTGCTGGCAATGGGAAGGTAAGTGTATATTTGTGTGGTGTGTGTATACATGTGTGTAACAGGCAGAGGAACGGAAGGAGGAGGCGGAATGTGATGTAACAGGCAGAGGAACGGAAGGAGGCGGCGGAATGTGATGTAACAGGCAGAGGAACGGAAGGAGGAGGCGGAATGTGATGTAACAGGCAGAGGGACGGAAGGAGGAGGCGGAATGTGATGTAACAGGCAGAGGAACGGAAGGAGGCGGCGGAATGTGATGTAACAGGCAGAGGAACGGAAGGAGGAGGCGGAATGTGATGTAACAAGCAGAGGAACGGAAGGAGGAGGCGGAATGTGATGTAACAGGCAGAGGAACGGAAGGAGGAGGCGGAATGTGATGTAACAGGCAGAGGAACGGAAGGAGGAGGCGGAATGTGATGTAACAAGCAGAGGAACGGAAGGAGGAGGCGGAATGTGATGTAACAGGCAGAGGAACGAAAGGAGGAGGAGGAATGTGATGTAACAGGCAGAGGAACGGAAGGAGGAGGCGGAATGTGATGTAACAGGCAGAGAAACGGAAGGAGGCGGAATGTGATGTAACAGGCAGAGGAACGGAAGGAAGAGGCGGAATGTGATGTACACTGGCGACACACTTTATTCGAGCTCGGCTAGTCCCATGAATTCGGGTATACCCGGGTGTATTGAGGTTTGTGACTGTTTTCTGCCCGAGTGCATTGAGGTATTTTCCAGGCAGGGATTGAAGCATTTTATTCCCGCTGGCTGCAATACTGCACAGTATATATATATATACTGCATTACAATTCATGAATTTATGCCATCTGGTAGACACGCAAAGCATTGCAGCCTATTAAATCCTAATCATTATCATTTAACAGATCAGCCGCCCGTCAGCCAGGCATGAACCCAGGCTGGGAAGGCAAACACAACGGGGCTTGTCAGAGGTGAGGAGCGGCGCATTCCAGGTATCTGCCAGGTACATACTGGGTATTTGCTCGAATAAAGTGTGTCGGTGCAGTAACAGGCAGAGGAACGGAATGAGGAGGCGGAATGTGATGCAACAGGCAGAGGAACGGAATGAGGAGGCGGAATGTGATGTAACAGGCAGAGGAACGGAAGGAGGAGGCGGAATGTGATGTAACAGGCAGAGGAACGGAAGGAGGAGGCGGAATGTGATGTAACAGGCAGAGGGACGGAAGGAGGAGGCGGAATGTGACGTAACAGGCAGAGGAACGGAAGGAGGGTCAATGTGATGTAACAGGCAGAGGGACGGAAGGAGGAGGCGGAATGTGACGTAACAGGCAGAGGAACGGAAGGAGGGGGAATGTGATGTAACAGGCAGAGGAACGGAAGGAGGAGGCGGAATGTGATGTAACAGGCAGAGAGACGGAAGGAGGAGGCGGAATGTGACGTAACAGGCAGAGGAACGGAAGGAGGGGGAATGTGATGTAACAGGCAGAGGGACGGAAGGAGGAGGCGGAATGTGACGTAACAGGCAGAGGAACGGAAGGAGGGGGAATGTGATGTAACAGGCAGAGGAACGGAAGGAGGAGGCGGAATGTGATGTAACAGGCAGAGGAACGGAAGGAGGAGGCGGAATGTGATGTAACAGGCAGAGGAACGGAAGGAGGAGGCGGAATGTGATGCAACAGGCAGAGGAACGGAATGAGGAGGCGGAATGTGATGTAACAAGCAGAGGAACGGAAGGAGGCGGAATGTGATGTAACAAGCAGAGGAACGGAAGGAGGCGGAATGTGATGCAACAGGCAGAGGAACGGAAGGAGGAGGCGGAATGTGATGTAACAAGCAGAGGAACGGAAGGAGGCGGAATGTGATGTAACAGGCAGAGGAACGGAAGGAAGAGGCGGAATGTGATGTACACTGGCGACACACTTTATTCGAGCTCGGCTAGTCCCACGAATTCGGGTATACCCGGGTGTATTGAGGTTTGTGACTGTTTTCTGCCCGAGTGCATTGAGGTATTTTCCAGGCAGGGATTGAAGCATTTTATTCCCGCTGGCTGCAATACTGCACAGTATATATATATATACTGCATTACAATTCATGAATTTATGCCATCTGGTAGACACGCGAAGCATTGCAGCCTATTAAATCCTAATCATTATCATTTAACAGATCAGCCGCCCGTCAGCCAGGCATGAACCCAGGCTGGGAAGGCAAACGCAACGGGGCTTGTCAGAGGTGAGGAGCGGCGCATTCCAGGTATCTGCCAGGTACATACTGGGTATTTGCTCGAATAAAGTGTGTCGGTGCAGTAACAGGCAGAGGAACGGAATGAGGAGGCGGAATGTGATGCAACAGGCAGAGGAACGGAATGAGGAGGCGGAATGTGATGTAACAGGCAGAGGAACGGAAGGAGGAGGCGGAATGTGATGTAACAGGCAGAGGAACGGAAGGAGGAGGCGGAATGTGATGTAACAGGCAGAGGGACGGAAGGAGGAGGCGGAATGTGACGTAACAGGCAGAGGAACGGAAGGAGGGTCAATGTGATGTAACAGGCAGAGGGACGGAAGGAGGAGGCGGAATGTGACGTAACAGGCAGAGGAACGGAAGGAGGGGGAATGTGATGTAACAGGCAGAGGAACGGAAGGAGGAGGCGGAATGTGATGTAACAGGCAGAGAGACGGAAGGAGGAGGCGGAATGTGACGTAACAGGCAGAGGAACGGAAGGAGGGGGAATGTGATGTAACAGGCAGAGGGACGGAAGGAGGGGGAATGTGATGTAACAGGCAGAGGAACGGAAGGAGGAGGCGGAATGTGATGTAACAGGCAGAGGAACGGAAGGAGGAGGCGGAATGTGATGTAACAGGCAGAGGAACGGAAGGAGGAGGCGGAATGTGATGTAACAGGCAGAGGAACGGAAGGAGGAGGCGGAATGTGATGCAACAGGCAGAGGAACGGAATGAGGAGGCGGAATGTGATGTAACAAGCAGAGGAACGGAAGGAGGCGGAATGTGATGTAACAAGCAGAGGAACGGAAGGAGGCGGAATGTGATGCAACAGGCAGAGGAACGGAAGGAGGAGGCGGAATGTGATGTAACAAGCAGAGGAACGGAAGGAGGCGGAATGTGATGTAACAGGCAGAGGAACGGAAGGAAGAGGCGGAATGTGATGTACACTGGCGACACACTTTATTCGAGCTCGGCTAGTCCCACGAATTCGGGTATACCCGGGTGTATTGAGGTTTGTGACTGTTTTCTGCCCGAGTGCATTGAGGTATTTTCCAGGCAGGGATTGAAGCATTTTATTCCTGCTGGCTGCAATACTGCACAGTATATATATATATACTGCATTACAATTCATGAATTTATGCCATCTGGTAGACACGCAAAGCATTGCAGCCTATTAAATCCTAATCATTATCATTTAACAGATCAGCCGCCCGTCAGCCAGGCATGAACCCAGGCTGGGAAGGCAAACACAACGGGGCTTGTCAGAGGTGAGGAGCGGCGCATTCCAGGTATCTGCCAGGTACATACTGGGTATTTGCTCGAATAAAGTGTGTCGGTGCAGTAACAGGCAGAGGAACGGAATGAGGAGGCGGAATGTGATGCAACAGGCAGAGGAACGGAATGAGGAGGCGGAATGTGATGTAACAGGCAGAGGAACGGAAGGAGGAGGCGGAATGTGATGTAACAGGCAGAGGAACGGAAGGAGGAGGCGGAATGTGATGTAACAGGCAGAGGGACGGAAGGAGGAGGCGGAATGTGACGTAACAGGCAGAGGAACGGAAGGAGGGTCAATGTGATGTAACAGGCAGAGGGACGGAAGGAGGAGGCGGAATGTGACGTAACAGGCAGAGGAACGGAAGGAGGGGGAATGTGATGTAACAGGCAGAGGAACGGAAGGAGGAGGCGGAATGTGATGTAACAGGCAGAGAGACGGAAGGAGGAGGCGGAATGTGACGTAACAGGCAGAGGAACGGAAGGAGGGGGAATGTGATGTAACAGGCAGAGGGACGGAAGGAGGAGGCGGAATGTGACGTAACAGGCAGAGGAACGGAAGGAGGGGGAATGTGATGTAACAGGCAGAGGAACGGAAGGAGGAGGCGGAATGTGATGTAACAGGCAGAGGAACGGAAGGAGGAGGCGGAATGTGATGTAACAGGCAGAGGAACGGAAGGAGGAGGCGGAATGTGATGCAACAGGCAGAGGAACGGAATGAGGAGGCGGAATGTGATGTAACAAGCAGAGGAACGGAAGGAGGCGGAATGTGATGCAACAGGCAGAGGAACGGAAGGAGGAGGCGGAATGTGATGTAACAAGCAGAGGAACGGAAGGAGGAGGCGGAATGTGATGTAACAGGCAGAGGAACGGAAGGAGGAGGCGGAATGTGATGTAACAGGCAGAGGAACGGAAGGAGGAGGAGGAATGTGAAGTAACAGGCAGAGGAACGGAAGGAGGAGGCGGAATGTGATGTAACAGGCAGAGGAACGGAAGGAGGCGGAATGTGATGTAACAGGCAGAGGAACAGAAGGAGGAGGCGGAATGTGATGTAACAGGCAGAGGAACGGAAGGAAGAGGCGGAATGTGATGTAACAGGCAGAGGAACGGAATGAGGAGGCGGAATGTGATGCAACAGGCAGAGGAACGGAATGAGGAGGCGGAATGTGATGTAACAGGCAGAGGAACGGAAGGAGGAGGCGGAATGTGATGTAACAGGCAGAGGAACGGAAGGAGGATGCGGAATGTGATGTAACAGGCAGAGGGACGGAAGGAGGAGGCGGAATGTGACGTAACAGGCAGAGGAACGGAAGGAGAGGGAATGTGATGTAAGAGGCAGAGGAACGGAAGGAGGGGGAATGTGATGTAACAGGCAGAGGAACGGAAGGAGGAGGCGGAATGTGATGTAACAGGCAGAGGGACGGAAGGAGGAGGCGGAATGTGACGTAACAGGCAGAGGAACGGAAGGAGGAGGCGGAATGTGACGTAACAGGCAGAGGGACGGAAGGAGGAGGCGGAATGTGACGTAACAGGCAGAGGAATGGAAGGAGGGGGAATGTGATGTAACAGGCAGAGGAACGGAAGGAGGAGGCGGAATGTGATGTAACAGGCAGAGGAACGGAAGGAGGAGGCGGAATGTGATGTAACAGGCAGAGGAACGGAAGGAGGAGGCGGAATGTGATGCAACAGGCAGAGGAACGGAATGAGGAGGCGGAATGTGATGAAACAAGCAGAGGAACGGAAGGAGGCGGAATGTGATGCAACAGGCAGAGGAACGGAAGGAGGAGGCGGAATGTGATGCAACAGGCAGAGGAACGGAAGGAGGAGGCGGAATGTGATGTAACAGGCAGAGGAACGGAAGGAGGAGGCGGAATGTGTTGTAACAGGCAGAGGAACGGAAGGAGGAGGCGGAATGTGTTGTAACAGGCAGAGGAACGGAAGGAGGAGGCGGAATGTGTTGTAACAAGCAGAGGAACGGAAGGAGGAGGCGGAATGTGATGTAACAGGCAGAGGAACGGAAGGAGGAGGCGGAATGTGTTGTAACAGGCAGAGGAACGGAAGGAGGAGGCGGAATGTGTTGTAACAAGCAGAGGAACGGAAGGAGGAGGCGGAATGTGATGTAACAGGCAGAGGAACGGAAGGAGGAGGCGGAATGTGTTGTAACAGGCAGAGGAACGGAAGGAGGAGGCGGAATGTGATGTAACAGGCAGAGGAACGGAAGGAGGAGGCGGAATGTGATGTAACAGGCAGAGGAACGGATGGAGGAGGCGGAATGTGATGTAACAGGCAGAGGAACGGAAGGAGGAGGCGGAATGTGATGTAACAGGCAGAGGAACGGAAGGAGGAGGCGGAATGTGATGTAACAGGCAGAGGAACGGAAGGAGGAGGCGGAATGTGATGTAACAGGCAGAGGAACGGAAGGAGGAGGCGGAATGTGATGTAACAGGCAGAGGAACGGAAGGAGGAGGCGGAATGTGATGTAACAGGCAGAGGAACGGAAGGAGGAGGCGGAATGTGAAGTAACAGGCAGAGGAACGGAAGGAGGAGGCGGAATGTGATGTAACAGGCAGAGGAATGGAAGGAGGAGGCGGAATGTGATGTAACAGGCAGAGGAACGGAAGGAGGCGGAATGTGATGTAACAGGCAGAGGAACGGAAGGAGGAGGCGGAATGTGATGTAACAGGCAGAGGAACGGAAGGAGGAGGCGGAATGTGATGTAACAGGCAGAGGAACGGAAGGAGGAGGCGGAATGTTATGCAACAGGCAGAGGAATGGAATGAGGAGGCGGAATGTGATGTAACAAGCAGAGGAACGGAAGGAGGCGGAATGTGATGCAACAGGCAGAGGAACGGAAGGAGGAGGCGGAATGTGATGCAACAAGCAGAGGAATGGAAGGAGGAGGCGGAATGTGATGTAACAGGCAGAGGAACGGAAGGAGGAGGCGGAATGTGTTGTAACAGGCAGAGGAACGGAAGGCGGAGGCGGAATGTGTTGTAACAAGCAGAGGAACGGAAGGAGGAGGCGGAATGTGATGTAACAGGCAGAGGAACGGAAGGAGGAGGCGGAATGTGTTGTAACAGGCAGAGGAACGGAAGGAGGAGACGGAATGTGATGTAACAGGCAGAGGAACGGAAGGAGGAGGCGGAATGTGATGTAACAGGCAGAGGAACGGAAGGAGGAGGTGGAATGTGATGTAACAGGCACAGGAACGGAAGGAGGAGGCGGAATGTGATGTAACAGGCAGAGGAACGGAAGGAGGAGGCGGAATGTGATGTAACAGGCAGAGGAACGGAAGGAGGAGGCGGATTGTCATGTAACAGGCAGAGGAACGGAAGAAGGAGGCGGAATGTGATGTAACAGGCAGAGGAACGGAAGGAGGAGGCGGAATGTGATGTAACAGGCAGAGGAACGGAAGGAGGAGGCGGAATGTGATGTAACAGGCAGAGGAACGGAAGGAGGAGGCGGAATGTCATGTAACAGGCAGAGAAGTTATATCAGTGGCGCTCAACACTGTAATGCTCAAAGCAATTCTAATAGATATTATAAAATATATATTATAAAATATACAACCAGAGCCACGGAAATCGCCCGTCCGATTGGATGCTCCACGTGGTAAGGGTAAACATGTAAATATACAAAGAGATCAAATCATAGCATAATACTGTAAAACATACACATACATAAACAAACAACACTTAACAAACGCTGAGAACAACAGGTAACTACTCACAATGGCATTTAATATGGCATATCATTAATATCATAAAATACACTTATTACACATAAAATAGTACATAAAAACATATATTAGGTTCAGGCAAGATTCTCCAACTCGGGTGGGGGTACCTGCTTACCGAAAACAGGATGTAATCAGGCAATGGATAATTCAAAGAGTATCCCCTCTTATGGATAGCTGCTGCTGCTGCTGCTGCACCAAACACGTGGTGCGGGCAGACCAGGAAGTATCTCTGTGTGTGGTCCTGGAGCTTCTGCAGTGCTGGGAGAGGACTGAGGCAGACGCAGCTAGCTGGAAAAACCTGTCCCTGCCTATAATAGACTCCTCGTCTGAGCCCAGGTGTTAACAACAGCAGCAGCAGCAGCAGCAGCAGCTATCCATAAGAGGGGATACTCTTTGAATTATCCATTGCCTGATTACATCCTGTTTTCGGTAAGCAGGTACCCCCACCCGAGTTGGAGAATCTTGCCTGAACCTAATATATGTTTTTATGTACTATTTTATGTGTAATAGGTGTATTTTATGATATTAATGATATGCCATATTAAATGCCATTGTGAGTAGTTACCTGTTGTTCTCAGCGTTTGTTAAGTGTTGTTTGTTTATGTATGTGTATGTTTTACAGTATTATGCTATGATTTGATCTCTTTGTATATTTACATGTTTACCCTTACCACGTGGAGCATCCAATCGGACGGGCGATTTCCGTGGCTCTGGTTGTATATTTTATAATATATATTTTATAATATCTATTAGAATTGCTTTGATCATTACAGTGTTGAGCGCCACTGATATAACTTCTTTTCCACTTCTATAGCCTGACTAGGGGTCAAGGTTATATCACCGGCTGCAAGCTCACTGTGGGATATAGCGCTACCTATATGTTTTTTCTAATGTAACAGGCAGAGGAACGGAAGAAGGAGGCGGAATGTGATGTAACAAGCAGAGGAACGGAATGAGGAGGCGGAATGTGATGTAACAGGCAGAGGAACGGAACGAGGAGGCGGAATGTGATTTAACAAGCAGAGGAACGGAAGGAGGAGGCGGAATGGGATGTAACAGGCAGAGGAACGAAGGAGGACCCATTCCCTCATCAGTGACAGTGGGATCACAGTGATTGTGCGTGCCCAAGGGGCCGCAGCACTGAAAGTGGTAAAGTCAGTGCACATAGTATGGGAGTTTTTATAAACAAACCCATTATTTGTGTTAATTTGTTCATTATGTTAAGGACAATATAGAAGCACTTAGATGTAATCCCTTCCTGGCCAGCGTGCCCTGCAATGAATTGTAAAGCTCTGTTAATTAAAAATGTTCAGCTACATTATCGTTGTTCAAGGATCTAGCAGCCATATTAGTGCTGAGAAAGCTTATATTTGGTGTATTTTGGGATATCGTTTAGGGGACCAACATTATAGATCTGCATAGATGAAGTTACAGTTTACAGTGCATTCAAAACCTCATAAGTCTCTTCTTCAAGTGAGTTTCAAGTTGGTCTCTAAATTACATTATCAGTGCTAATTAATATTAGTGCCAGGCTACTATTCACTCACAATCCTCGCAGGGGATTTAGATTTGAATAGCTTAATCCTATTTTTTATAATAGCCTTATTGTTTAATATATTCTAGTTTAACTTCTGTTTTGGCAAGTAAATTGTGCATACAAATCTCATATTATTGCCTTTAGCTCCTTAGAGGTTTATCACACCAGTGACTTAGGATGGCCGCTTTCCAGTCTGGTCCTTGCTTTAAAAAACCCTCTTGTTCTTGTACGATGTAAGCTGGGCCAATTAATTTACATCTGATAGCTGTTCTTGCAGCATCATGAAACATATTAAAAGCCAACCCGGGGGATCGCTACTGAATGTAATCATTATTAGATTTAATCTCTTCAGAGTTCAAGGGTGAAAATCCCCACTGGCTTTTTCAACACAGTTGTCAATGAGATTACGTGGGCAGTTCCACCTAGCAGACAAAAACATGAAAATAAGTTACCAGTAACTGGTTTTATTTAAAAAAAAATAATAATAATAATAATAATAATAAAAAGTTTAGTTACCAACAGAGTTAAATGCTGCTTCTTTGTGTCTGTTTAATGGTGGGAGTGTATCCATATGGGTCAGGGAGAAGTGGAGATATATTGTACAGATGTAGTCTGGCTGCAGGAAAAGCATTCGTAAGCAGCCAGTTAATTAAGGTGGAGACGCTGCGTACGCACGCTTCCCTCCGGGCTGAGGACAAATGTCAAATGAGTCATCCTACATCTGTAGGTTATGATATATTTCAATGAAGGAGAGAGAGTTCTTCATATGTATTATAGTGCGTAGAGAGCTGTCAGAACTTGAGATGTAAAACAAATATAATCACTGCGCTTCTCCATGTAAAGAGCATGCGGCTAGTGAAGGAAATGGCCATACAAATGTGCAAAACAGAAAGTGAATCCCTGCGCTTCTCCCATAGGGATAGCAATCAATGGGGAATATATATATATATATGTATGGTGTAAATACCTATAAGAAAAAAGGAGACTTTTGGTATACATCCTTTGATCAAATAATGCCAAGCCTGCTAACCACGTCAAGGTAAGTCTCTTTAGCAGGTCCCTACGCTAAATGCATACTAGTGTTATGTGAAATAAGCCCAGAAGGGGTTAAAATATCAAAGCATATGCTTGTATAACCTAGTGCAATTAAAAACTGGTATATACCAGTACAGATACTCACATGTAAGTGAAGTGGAATAAGGGGACCTTGCTAGGAGATTATATACCTAGAAGAGGAGGGGCTGGCCTGCCACAAACTGCTCAATAAGCAGTTGCAGGTGATTGGCTAAATATATTCAATTACACCATGGTAGTGTTGCCCTCTAGGAGCGTGCTGCAAAGGATTAAAATCGGCCCAAGTACTAGTATGCATTTAGCGTAGGGACCTGCTAAAGAGACTTACCTTGACGTGGTTAGCAGGCTTGGCATTATTTGATCAAAGGATGTATACCAAAAGTCTCCTTTTTTCTTATAGGTATTTACACCATACATATATATATATTCCCCATTGATTGCTATCCCTATGGGAGAAGCGCAGGGATTAACTTTCTGTTTTGCAGAACTTGAGATGTGCAAACATTTTGCCCACATTATGTAACCAAAGCTGGGAAATCACCTATTATTCTACAGAAGTGCCTATCTTCTACTGGGGTGGGCAACCTATTTTTAAGTGTAGCCACAGGTGTGGCGAATTGGAAGTGAAAATAGCCACACCATGTAAAAATTGAGGTATTATGTTGCGCATGCGAAAATGTAAAACACACACTGTTAGAACAAGTTTATAAATTCTCAGACCGCAACCCCCCTCAAGCTCCCTCTCACCCCCCCTCATCCTCTCAACACCCCTCATCCTCTCACCCCTTCCTCATTCTCCTCTCAAGCCACCACCACTACCCTCCTCATCATCATCTCCTCACCCCCCTCATCATCATCATCTCATTTAACCCCCCCTCATCATCTCATTTTACCCCACCCCCACATATCTCATTCACTCCCAAATCCATGATCAGGGGCACAGCCAGGATGTGCCCAGTGGCTGGGTACATAACAAAGATACAAGCAAGGTACATCCTAAAAAACGCCACCCCGCCAAAATCATGATCATCTCAAGCTTCTTACCTTGCCGGAACAGAAGTCTGTGCGCGGTCGCCGCCGGGGTGTGTGCTTTGCCCCCACAGTTCACTCAAAATGGTTATTTCTCCTTCGCTCGTCCCCTCAGCACTACCGCCGCTGCTGCTGATGTACTTGCGCTTGCCGGGGGGACTCGCCCTTGACGGGGGTGACTCGCCCTTGACGGAGGGGGACTCGCGTTTGCCGGGGGTGGAGGGGGACTCACACTAGTAGTTACTCAATTCGCCACACTTTGACTGCCAATTCACCACAAGGGGCGAATGGCGACAGGGTTGCCCACCTTGGCTCTACTACATCTAAACTTCAGTTCTCCCAGGATAAGCTGAGTAGGAGCTTGTCACGGTAGCTTGTGACAGGTTGTAATTTACACCAAAACTATATATAAATATATATATACCTGGGTTTGAACTGGGACGAGACTTAGATATGATAAAATGTAATTTATTCCTTGATAAAGGTGAACACAACAGATATGTACAAATAACAGGCAAAATATAGACACTTACTTAAAGATTATGGCAAGAAAGCCATCAGGATTACAGACTGGCCACTTCTCCCATATTTCAGTTGACATCACAGCAAAACAGGCAGGATACATGCATGCATGAAGATCATTTGCATGAAGAACAATGAAGAACTTTGCATGAACAACATGGATAAAAGGGTGGCTCTGACTTATATATCATTTTAACCCTTGCATCCTAGCTTATGGTGCCGTGCCGTCTAGTAAAATTCCCTTTGAAGCTTTTGAAGCTGACTTTGGGCTTCCAGGGTCCAGTGTGAAAAATTACACTTACTCTGGTTAATTCCTTTTGTCCGTTGGGCCAAGCATAAGCAATTAGCCACTTAGCCTTTGATGACCAGGCTTGTAAATTCTGGCATTCCTGCTCATTATCATAGCAGGGGGTTGCAGTTTCTCAGAACTCAACCAAAATTTCATATTTACTGCAAATCACCTCATAACTTGAGTTCAGTAATACATACAGTCAGGTGAGATATATTAATACAGTCCGTCCCACCTGACGCTCGCAGAGAGACCAAACATTACAGTGTAATATGAAAATTAATAGAGATATTAATATCTGGCAGCCACTAAGGGCCAGATATTAAGTGTTTGTAACGGTTGGTGGCGGGGAAGTCCCACGAATACAAATATGTAATTCTTATCCTTTTCAGCCAAGGACATCTCATAATATTCTTATATTTAATAAGGTTACTCCTTTTGATTCCCTTCTTGGGTAGCTCCACCCCTACCCCCATCAATAAAACCTTTTGAAGTAGGCTTGTAGCTTCTCGCATAACCAACTAGGTAATTACCTGTTGATCCTTCCTGGGTCTTGCATAGCAATTCCCCTGTGAAGCCAGGCTAAATTCTAGCAGGATGTCCTATTTAGCATCCAACTGGCCAATTCACACCTCCCTTTTGGATATGCACTTCCAGAGAGGAAGCTTGCATATCAAACGTGAATAGACTCATGAGTCAAACCATTTGGTCCTGGTACGCATTACAAAGGCAGGCAGAGGTAGTTAGCATTTGGCCTGTACATTGTAAGACTGCAAAAAGTCACTTTATCAAAAATATATGTTCCTCTTATGACAAAGTTATATTTTTAATATGTGTGTACTTGGGGGGTGACCCAGAGGCTGTACCCCAAGGCTCAGGGTCCTGGCTTACTCCGTTACCAAATTACCAGTTTTCAGGTAACTGTTTATTCAGCACTGCATATAAGATTAACCCCTTAAGTCCCAGTGGGTGGGTTATGCAGACACTGACCCAGCAACAATACATTTTACACAGGGGAATAAGCATTTTCATGTTATAACAAGGGTTAAATCACATTTCTGGACCTCAGCCCAGTTAACCCCTTGTCTCCCTGGCGAGGTTAGAGGGGGGCCCTTAGGGAGTAACCCCGTTAATCCCGGGCCAAACCCTCACTATCGTCACAGAGCTCACCAATATTACACATTAATTCAGCTACAGTACAACTGCTAATTCAATAAAATACTGGCACAGGAGTATAAGGTTGTATCTCTTGATACTGTGACACAGCGTGAGCACATCAAGAAACGAAAGCACTATAATATAAAACGAAAGTCCTTGCCAGGTAAAGGGTAAAGAACATAACAAATGCCTAACATTGGATATGGCACTAGCAGAAGGTCTATGATTGCTGCTTAGGACTCGTGGCGCTTTGAAGCAGCAGTTCAAGCAATATCCTACATGGTTTTTTTTTTTTATAAATCAGTTCTGTATTATGAGAAAATGCTTGTAGCATTTAAAAAAAAAATATTACATTTTTATGTATTTTAGTGTAACAAGCATTTTTGTTTCTATAGCAACCATTTATAAACTAGTCACATCCCCTTCCTCTTCTGAGACAGGCTCTTGCACACCCCTTTTGTCCTCTCTCTAGCAGTGCATCAATTGTATCTAGTGACTGCTTGGTCACATGATCTTCCACACAATTAGGTTTTTGTGTATAGATTAAAGTATTAAGAGTGTGCTGTCCCTGGTAATTGTTTTCAGATAAAGAACGCGCCATATTCAGTTAGCGTCTATAGTAATGGCCCAAGATTTGTTCTAATTTATCATCATCAATTTTTTTACGTAAAAACACCGCCATTTAAGGGAGCATCTCAATACTTTACAGTTAAAATAATATACGATTTAGTTAGATGGCAAAAGCTAGAAGGAAGAAATAAGTGTAACACCATGCCCGAAGTGGTAAAGTCGATATACACCTGAGCTCTGGTGGTAGCGAATTCCAGACTTCTGAAGCTGGACACGAGAAGGCCCGCCCCACCAAGCGTAGGGTGGAGTAGACTTGGCACAGGGCTTTGGATTCCCCCTGAGGACCTGTGATCATAGCCTGGATCCCTCTTGAGGCTTCAAAAGAGACTTCGGATACACAGGCTGTTGGTTTTGCATGGTTTTAAAAGCCATTACGACCAACTTGAACTGAACATAAAAGATCACTGGAAGCCAGATTGGATCACATAAGATAGGAGTAATATGCTCAAAGCGAGGAACACTTCACAGTATCCGACCTGCAGGGTTCTGCACATGCTAGAACCTCTGCTTCATCAGGCACACTGGTAGTCTTGCATTCCCCTAGTCCAACTGCGCTGGCACAAAGGCATAGTCCAGTGACTCAAGGTTAATAGATGACAGGTGTTGACGCAACTCTGAAGCAGCTTCAGATAAAAAAAGAATACCAGGCTTAACAACTTTGGCCACTTGAGCTCGCATATTGAGACTCTGCTCAAAGAGGTTGCTGAGGTGACGAACCTGAGACACGGGCAGTAGCTGTACTCCATTGATAATGGGCAACTCGCAAACCCCCTGTCCCATACTCGGGCATTTCGCTGAACCTATAATCATTGGTTAGCTTCAGCCAATTCATCTCCATCCATGCTGACACCTTCTCCAGACACACCATCATTGTGGCAACAGCCGTCCCTGGGCTGCCCTGGAAAGAAACATAGATCTGGGTGTCATCAGCATACTGGTGGCACTTCAGACCATGCTTCCAGATGATATTGCCCAGCGGTCTTACATACACATTGAACATGAGCAGTGACAACATCAATCCTTGAGGGACCCCAAATTGGGCAGGACCCACCGGTGACACAAGGGACCCCATAGCCACCTGCAGGAACGAGGCAACCCATTGTAATACAGCTCCATCAATACCAGCTAAGTCCCTTAGGCGGTGCAACAGCCCCCCATGATCAATTGGGTTGTAGGCCACAGAGAGGTTCAACATGACAAGGTCAGAACTACAGCCCTTGTCCTTGGCCATTAATAAATCATCCACATCACAGACCAGGAGCCGACACAGTTCCATGACTGGCTCTAAAACCAGAAGAAAGAAGGTGCCGGCCCTTTCCAGACAAGGCCACCACTACTTCCCCCACTGAGAAAAATCTATGAATGATCTCCCCCAACCACGGAGCCACTGCATCAACGGTCTCTTTCATTTGCACTAGCTATTCTTTTTCTGTTTATTATCGAAAAAAAGGCTTGTCTTTTTACTGTGAGTGGATAGGGTAACTACAGGCATACCCCGCATTAACGTACGCAATGGGACCGAAGCATGTATGTAAAGTGAAAATGTACTTAAAGTGAAGCACTACCTATTTCCACTTATCGATGCATGTACTGTTCTGCAATCGTCCTATACGTGCAGAACTGATGTAAATAACGCATTTGTAACAGGCTCTATAGTCTCCCCGCTTGCTTACAGCTTCGGTACAGGTAGGGAGCCGGTATTGCTGTTCAGGACGTGCTGACAGGCGCATGCGTGAGCTGGCGTTTGCCTTTTGGGCGATATGTCCTTACTCACGAGTGTACTTAAAGTGAGTGTCCTTAAACAGGGGTATGCCTGTACACTATCAAGTAAATATTCCAGTTATATTGAATTAAGGTTTACTGTTTTACAATGGGAGATGGGAGCCTTTACAGCTATTGACCTGTGAATTATTCCCTAGACAATTGTGATTTCCTGAATGTGGGGCACATACTGTAGGGAGGAGGAAAATGTAACTGTACTTGCACTAATGTGTGCTACATGTTTTCATTTATCGACATTTAGTTTCTGATGACAAAAACAGTGCTATATGTACCATCTCTGCTAAAAACTGCTACTTTCTGGGTTGAATCATATTCTCCTGAAAATGACAGTTTTTAACATATAGTGCTGCAGAATGCCAGTATACACCTCCTATTCCCCTTTCATATGAAAGACCTAAACATCTATTTCATGGCATCAGATACTCCACTAGCCAAAGCTGGCATCTTTTTTTGACTAGACAGTGAGGCACTGTTTTTATAGAACGCTACATAAATAGGGAGAGAGAGCCAGTATGTGAATGACTGGAGATCCAGTGAGCAACTTTCTATGTTCATCTATGAGAAGCTAATACAAGCTGCTATGAGGCTCATACCAGGTTCCCCTAGATCAGGGGTCTGCAATCTTCCAAGGAAAATGAGCCATTTTATAAAAATAATTCTTTGTCCAAAATATTGAGAGCCGCAACACATGCATAAATATTACACCGCCAAAACACATACTGCCGGGGTGCACAAACTTTTGGCCCTGCACCCCCTACCTGCTCATCCCCTGTGCTCGTGCCCCCCCCCCCACCTACCTGGTATCGGCGTCAAATGACACCATGGGGTCACATGATGTTACAATAGCCCACGGCGTAATTTAACGCTGCGTTGCCATGGTGACACGTCACCCGAAGCCGTTAGAGAGAAGGTAAGTGAGTTTACAGAGGCCTTGCACGCTCCATTTAATTTAAATGCTTTGCGGAGGAGCACTGGACCTCTGCAAACGCTGCCTCCCCCAAAACAATTGCCCCCCAGTTTGCGCACCCCTAATATACTGTACACTCACTAATAGGTATGTACTGTATAAGCATTAACATACAACAAACTTATTTTAATCAGAATTATGGAAAGGAAAAAATATGTGGGGGGATAAAATGCATCTTATAATAATAAGTCCCTTTATTTATTTTCATAGTTTTTCTGTACAAAACAATTTGTCATTTTCAAATACACAATACATACATGCACACACACTACCACCCCCTCCCCCAATACACATACACTACGCACCAAATAGACATACACTACCCCCCCAATTACACATACACTACATCCCCCCCAAATACACACATTACGCCCCCAAACACACATACAGAAATACACATTCACTACCCCACTCCCAAATACACGGACACATTACCCCAGCAAATACACATACACTACCCCCCCAAATACACATACACTGCCTCCCCCCAAATACACATACACTACCCCTCCAAATACACGCATACATGAACTACCCCCTCAAATACACGCACAAACACTACCCCTCCAAATACATACACACTACCACCCCAAATACACACACACACTACCCCCCAAATACACACACACAGTACCTTACACCCCTCCCCAAATGAAATACAGACACACACTATCTCTTTGCCCCACCCTCCCCCCTCCCCAAATACACACACAATTACATTGGACCTTCCTCTATCCTGAATTGTCCTGGGTTGCTGCTCCCCAGCTGCTGTCTCTCTCCCTCAATGTGCTGTGGGGGGGGGGGGGGCGCCGGCGCAGGTTGGGGCCCGGACAGTGCTGGTCGGGCCTCTTGTTGCCTTTCGGCATCTTTCCATTTGCTGGCCTGACTCCTGCACTGTCCCACGCCGGGCCTCTGTGACATCGGCGCGCACTTCCAGCGTGCATCGGCATGAGACCCAGCGTGGGACAGTGTAGGAGGCTGGCTAGCAACTGGGGAGATGCCGGGCGGCAACAAGAGGCCCAACTAGTGCCGGCCGAGCCCCCCTGCAGCACAGTGAGGGAGAGAGGCAGGAGCTGGGAAGCGGCAACCCAGGACAGTTAGGAGAGCCGCATGTAGGTGCAGAAAGAGCCGCATGCAGCTCAGAAGCCGCAGGTTGCCGACCCCTGCCTTAGATGGATCAATGCTTGTGTCACGATAACTTGTGATAGGATATAATATACACCAAATAACTGGGTTGAATTGAACACGACTTAGATATAATAAAGAGAATGTATTCCTTAGATAGGTGAACACGCAAGATAATACAAATAACAGACAAGAAATAACACTTACTTAGGGATTGGGATGATGAAGTAATCAGGAACAGGATTAGCAATTCATACAGCAATCAGGCATCAATTAGTTGGTAAAATCGAAGACATGAAAGACACTGAGTATAGAGCTTACACTCGTTTATATGGAGTTCCACTCCTATGGCATTGAGTGCAAGTCATTGGAGAACAATTATCTGCACCCAATCCCTCCTTGCCACCTCACCTGAGGGGCACAGTAATACCTGCCCACTGGGCAGATATTATTCTAATCAGGGGCTTATTTCCCTAGCCCCCCTCCCACAAGACTGGTGTCTGAAAGTCTGGGTTGCACAGGAAAGCCTTTGTCCCTAGGTGTGAAACACAACACTTATCATCAAGTACCCACGTCCTGCATTCCTTTGTGATAGCATACACAAGCAGGGTGGGGGATCCTTTGATCAGGGGTTTATTGTAGACCACTTGTCTCCCCCCTGAGCATTAACATACCATATGGGCTCTGAGTTTTTATACCAGACCCAAAACACAATTCATTCTTTAATATCTTCACATATTAAAATAATCCGTTCTGTGGGTCTGAGCAGGCTGAAATTTGCCAGGTCCTCATTCCGGACGACCTTTGCAATAGTGGACAAGTTTCAGCCTTCCACGACCCCCAGAACCGAAGATACAAAAAACAAGTTAAAATCCCCTATTAACTTTAATGCAGGATTCTCCGCCATAGCTAAAAGAAATCTCTGCTTTTAACTCTCCCATTGAAATCAACGGGCTCCGCCGCTACAGGCTTTCAATGGAGCAACTCCGCCATTGAATTCAATGGTAACATTACAATTTTCACATTTGCCTATACTCCGTCTGGTTGATCGGAGAGGGCTGGAAATGGCCCTGCAGTCATGCCGGAACAGTGACTACATGCAACCAAAATCCCAACCCTCTGGTACTCACAGAACCGGAGATATAGGCTTACACTTTTTACCCTTTCGGACTTAGCCGTTTTAAAGCCACGCGGCTTTCCTCCATTAGAATCAATATGGCTGGCGCCGCCATAGGATTCCATGGGACCTCTGCTCCGCCATTATAGTCAATGGCGCGACCCTTGTGGCGAGCGCGACCCTTTACGGGGGTCTCTCAATCCCGGACCCGGTGGTGGTCGAGTGTGGGGGTTCCTAGGGTCTAGGGACAAAAATAATTTTATTTCTGGGTGCCCTAGAACCTAAGTTTCCCACGCCAATTGTGTTTGAACTTGAACTCAGTATGATCAAAGCTCTCTTTCAGATAATGTTTCCGCTCTTGAGGTCTGCGGTTTGGATGGCTGCCAACCCGTTCCTGGAGGTCGGCGTCGAGGAATCCCCATTGAAATGAATGGCTCTATTGACTTACAATGGGGAACCGCCGCTCCTCCTCTCGGGCGCCACCTGCAGGTCTTCTACCGAAACGGGCCCAAATCGCCGGAGTCTCCATAGGGTTGTATTGAGCCCCAACGGCGACCTATGGAGACACTGCAAAATGGAGCGTGCAAAGGTGGGAAAATGGAACAAAGGGCTATAATCACTGAATTAACATTAACCCTTTCCCTCCCGCATAGATCCCAGTGTAGGTGTTGATGCAGATACTGGAATGGGAACAATACACATTTACAGGGGAATATACATTTGAATGCTGAAGCAGGGTAAAAACACATTACTGGACCGCAGTCCAGTTAACCCCTTGCTTCCCAAGTGGGAGCAGGGGGTGGCCAAATGGGGTGTAACCCCTTTAATACCGGGCCAAACCCCCTCTCCCATGACAGCTTGCTAACTAGCATTAAAGGTTCAGTCCCACACAGTCTTTTTAGTTGTTTAGTTGACGATTAGGATTAGTCTGCATATATAAACCCAAATGCTGTGTCAGTGCAGTAGGTCTCATTTGACTATAAGAGACCTACTAAGTGAAACTGCAGTCACAAGTGTTACCCTTTGTCCTGGAACAGGATTGTCTATTTCTGTTTCCCCTGATTCCTCCCCCCCCCCTCCTTTGCAGCTTTGCCTGCTAGCCTTCATTTGGATGTAAGCTTTCCCTGCAGCTTCACTCCTAGTGCAGGTGGGAATGGATACATTTAGTTACTTCCCTATTCTCCAGCCTGCTAGAAAGTTGGTTGCCGTGACAACCCCTTTAATTCCCCTAGTCAAATGGACTTTTCCATACTCCCCTGTCTGTTTTCACAGGTAGCTTAGCCCTGTCCCTATTCCTGTGTGACAAACATTACACACTTCCTTTTCTAATCTAGCTGCTGAGCAAGTACACCTCACGCTATTCACCTCCTGGCAAGTATCACCGTTTATTACCTTTCCCTACTATCAAGCACCCTCACTATAGAGAAGCTCTCTCTCACAACACTATCATCTACAAGTGCCTTTGTGTATCTATGCTTTCCCCAATAAAGTGAAGAAAAGACAAAGAACTTGTTGTGCTTGTAAAAGGAACAAGTTAAGCTATCTGGCCATACTTTACCCAGAGTTTACCCGGTGGCTACAGAATACCCTTACCTCTGAAATGGTTAACATGAGCACAGATCACCTTTTATCACAAAAGCTCAACTCCACTCTCTTGGCCGCTAACAAGACCATAAACACTCTAAACAGGAAATGTTTAGGGATTTTCATTTTAAGTGACAATGTTTGTCTGTTCAACCTTACATGAAAATTGCTTCAGGCTGGTTTAAAGCAGCCATTTAGTATAATTAGAAAGCAGCTGTTGAGCTCTACCACTTTCAAAGAAACCACAAAATTAAATTAAACCATGCTTTGATAAATCAATTATAGCCTTTTTTTTTTTTTTTAGCCTAAATGCAGTTTAAAGGGAATAATATATATATATATACTAGCTGAGAGACCCGGCGTTGCCCGGGATGTAAATGCATAATAGGTAGTATTATTTATAAATTGTGGAACAATAGGTGACTGTTTGTTGTAAAGGTTGGATAATAATATTGAAAAGAAAGATGGAAGAAAATGTAATACGATGTTGTATAAAAATGGTTTATTGTAACCACACCACAGTACAATGTATATTTTGGTGGCATAAGTGATGTAAAAATCTGAGTGGTGTGTCCTGCTAGGGTGTGAGGCGGCGGGTGGCGCGTGGGTTGTGAGTGCTGTGTGCGAGTGGGGGTCCTGCTAGGGTGTGAGGCGGCGGGTGGTGCGTGGGTTGTGAGTGCTGTCTGTGAGTGGGGGTCCTGCAAGGGTGTGAGGCGGCGGCTGGCGCGTGGGTTGTGAGTGCTGTCTGTGAGTGGGGGTCCTGCTAGGGTGTGAGGCGGTGGGTCAGTGATGTCGGTGCGTAGGGGCGGGAGGCAGCAGGTGTGTGTGGCGGCAGGTATGTGTCGAGTGTGGCGGGTGTCTGTTGAGTGCGTGCAGCGGCTGTGAGGCGGTGGGTGAAAGGCAGAGGCGGCCGGAGTAAGGGGGGTGGGGAGGCGGGGGGGAGGCGGTGGGAAGGGGGGGGTGCGGTGGGAAGGGGGGGGAGGCGGTGGGAAGGCGGTGGGAAGGGGGGGGAGGCGGTGGGAAGGTGGAGGGAAGGGGGGGGGGAGGCGGTGGGAAGGGGGGGGAGGCGGTGGGAAGGGGGGGAGGCAGTGGGAAGGGGGGGGGGAGGCAGTGGGAAGGGGGGGGGAGGCGGTGGGAAGGGGGGGGTGGAGGGGAGGTGAAGGGGGGGGTGGAGGGGAGGTGAAGGTGGGGGGGGTGGAGGGGAGGTGAAGGGGGGGTGGAGGGGAGGTGAAGGGGGGGAGTGGAAGGGAGGTGAAGGGGGGGGTGGAGGGGAGGTGAAGGGGGGGTGGAGAGGAGGTGAAGGGGGGGTGGTGAAGGGGGGGGTGGAGGGGAGGTGAAGGGGGGGTGGTAAATGGGGAGGTGAAGGGGGGTGGAAGGGAGAAGTGGAGTGAGGGGAGGTGAAAGGGGGTGAGGGGAGGTGATGGGGGTGAGGGGAGGTGAAGGCCGCTCACTCACCCGTCCGGCAGGTCCCACGTGGATGTGAGGCGGGAGGCAGCGTGTTGTGGCCGCTCTCCCGCTGTGTCCCGGGCGCTCGCTCGCTCCCCCGCTGACTGTAGCGGCGCCGGGGGGGGGGGGGGTATCGGGGAGACACTGACACGGGAGGGGGGGGGTGGAGGGGAGGTGAAGGCCGCTCACTCACCCATCCGGCAGGTCCCACGTGGATGTGAGGCGGGAGGCAGCGTGTTGTGGCCGCTCTCCCGCTGTGTCCCGGGCGCTCGCTCGCTCCCCCGCTGACTGTAGCGGCGCCGGGGGGGGGGGGTATCGGGGAGACACTGACACGGGAGGGGGGGGTGGAGGGGAGGTGAAGGCCGCTCACTCACCCATCCGGCAGGTCCCACGTGGATCTGAGGCGGGAGGCAGCGTGTTGTGGCCGCTCTCCCGCTGTGTCCCGGGCGCTCGCTCGCTCCCCCGCTGACTGTAGCGGCGCCGGGGGGGGGGGGGTATCGGGGAGACACTGACACGGGAGGGGGGGGTGGAGGGGAGGTGAAGGCCGCTCACTCACCCATCCGGCAGGTCCCACATGGATCTGAGGCGGGAGGCAGCGTGTTGTGGCCGCTCCCCCGCTGTGTCCCGGGCGCCGCCATCTTGGGCACTCGGCGCCGCGAGGCAGCCTGCCTGGCCACTGGCTGTTCCCCCGCCGGGGAGGGGTGAGTTGTAGCGCCGGGGAGGGGGGGGCATGTATATGTGTGGGGGGGAGAGGTGGGAGATATAGAAGGGGGGTCTCGCACGGCCGCTGACACTGGGTGGGGGGGGGGGGGGCGCTGAAGGGGTAATAATAGTGTGTGTCCCGCTGAATGTAGCTGCGCCGGGGGAGGGGGGGGAGGGGTGAAAGCGCGGGAGACACGGGGAGAGGAGGAGGTGCGCGCGGGTGCTGCTAACACTGTGAGCCCCGCTAATGTATGTAACAGTGTGTGTGTGTGTGTGTGTGTCACTGTGTGTGTGTCTGTCACTGTGTGTGTGTGTCCCTGTGTCCCTGTGTCCCTGTGTGTGTGTGTGTGTGTGTGTGTCCCTGTGTGTGTGTGTCCCTGTGTGTGTGTCCCCCCCCTGTGTGTGTGTGTCCCTGTGTTCCCTGTGTGTGTGTGTATCAATGTGTGTGTGTGTGTGTGTGTGTGTGTGTGTGTGTGTGTGTGTGTGTGTCCCTGTGTGTGTGTGTGTGTGTCTGTGTGTGTGTGTCCCCCCCTGTGTGTGTGTGTGTGTCCCTGTGTGTCCTTTGGCCCGTCACTCCGCCTCAGGCCAATGAGAGGTGTGCGGGGGCGGGCGGGCCAAGGGACCAATGAGATTTCCCCTAGGGACACCGGACATCCAGGCAGGCAGGCAAACATACAGTGCTTTCACTAATATAGTATAAGATTTACTGCTTATCGTGTATCTGGCACCAAAATGCTTTTCACAAGACTATGTGGACTATTTATCAAAATCTCATGGCTGAAAAACGGATATAAAAAAAATCTGCACGACATCCAAAGACCCTACAGAAAAGTAAATATTTTAATAGGGCATTTGTTGCATTACAAGATGGCAGCTGGTTAGCTTCCTGGCACAGATGAACTACCACTGGTCAGGGACAGTGACCTCCTTCACCAATTGGCTCACTAGCAGTTTCCTGTCTGCTAGGTTGGAGGTGAATGTCTCCTGAACAGAGAGAGCTTGTGCTGTTAAGAAACGGCTCAAACAATTTAAAAAATAAATAAAAGAATACTGGATGAGGTACTTTAAAAAATAAATAAAAGAAAGATGAATGTCTGTTTATTTATTTTGACTCAGGCCCCTCTTGTTTTACTGCCCCCAGTAAGATAGATGTGTTCCATTCTGCCTGCCATGAAAAATAACAATGAAAAACACTGCACATCATCGCTATATTCCCCGCCCTCATTCATTGATTTAGCAGAAATTATGTTACTGGCAGCCATTTTGTATTTCTCAAAAGTGTTGGAGAGGCATTTTTGCTGGACTTAGTATCTACTATTAGAAATACATGTGGTCCTATTTCATGGATCTTCTACTTCAGCAGAGAACTGTAAAAATAAAAGTTGTCCCTTGCACCGAAGTGGGGGACGCCACAGCATGTGGGAGTGCCAATCCCCGAGCTGAGGGTATTTTACAAGTGAGGGGATTAACCCTAATTGGAGGCCAACACTCTGTGAGCAGGTCTGAGACAATCCTTTTTATGCTGATCTCAGTAGCCATTGAGCCACTCCAAATAGTCTGAGCTGCCCAGTATATCTAGTGGGGGCTTATCATGTGCTAAGACTGCCACGTACCATACAAAGTCCTACCTACTGTAGTGTACCTTATGAATCTGCCACCATTGCATTTTTAATTTGTAGGAGTGTTGAAGAAATGTTTCGCTCGTAGACTCATCGTGTTTTGGCACCCAATTGTTCTTCTCAAGGAAGTGAGGTGATTAAAAGGATAGGCCATTGGGGCTCAGACAGGTAAAAGATATACATGTGCCCCATGGTAGATTCGTTGTTGCAAATTAATCAATATGTTTTCTTAAGGTTTCCGGGCCATGAAAGATATGGATCGTGGGGGATTCCCTCGTCTACTGAGATGGTTGCTTTGAGCTCGAGCAAACATACGGTCGCATCTAAGATTTTTCTCAGGCCAGGCCTGTATTAAATGGATATGCTGAAGAGCTTGGACTTGAGGCAGGTTATACCCTAAATATTAAGGCAAATGAGGGTAAATTGCCTTCCGGATCTGCTGATGTTGCATGTGGGGGGACAGCAACCTGAGGAGTATTCGCTTGATTCAATTATTGTGGGAAATGAAAATGAATGGGACTAGCACAATGATAGCTCTCGTGGGACTTAGGGGGGTTAAGGGCCCCAACGCTATTGAACATGACTGGACAGAATCAACAAGGCCATGGGAAAATATGCACAAAGTGTGGGGGGTATTTCAATAAGGCACACAGAAGTTGCATGAAACCATGCATGGATTTTTTGGGGAGTTTTCTTAACCCTTTGAGTGCTGGAGGTGTAGCGGCACACGCGATCACATGGCCACTGTCCAAAATGGTTATGTGATAGCTCCGTCACTTGTGATGAAACAGAAAGGGGTGGGGGGCTAAACCCCCCTTCCATCTGACATCACCAGATCTCGCCCTGAGAAGCGAGCTCCCCTAAGAAAATAAGCATTTGTTTTTTTTACGTAGTTACTGTGTCATGGGGCACCCAGGGTGCCAGAATCCAAGATGTAGTAGCTACTTCCCAGGGTACTCAAAGAGTTAATAACCATAATTACATTTTTAATACTGGATTTGAAGGAGAGTATTGATAAACAATTTTGTTGGCATCACCTACGTCAATTTAAGGCATTAAATTAACTTGGTGGGGGAGGAGGGAGAGCTGATCGGCTGAGCTGCCCAAAGACATTTCTGCAATTGGGATAACATCTGTAGTTACAAGCCATGGCTATGCAGTTGGCCCTTGAACTGGTGACAGACAGCCTAACAGCATTGTGTTGGCTATTGTTGATTAAATAACTCAATATAGCCGTGGCCGTGTTGTGCCCCAATGGATGGGTCCTGCATTTATTGAATGTATGTCTGCACTCAGGCAAGGGTCTACATGGCAAGTAGGGTCCCTTTCTCTTCTAACCAATTGTTCCTTGGCAGCGAGAGAGTTGACGGGTAAACCAAGTTAGAGACTGGCACTCACCTATTGGCCGGTCTGAGGTGGTCCTTACAGTATATGCTGTGCTCATGAGCTGAAAGGTCTCTTCCACCATGTGCGGTCTTCCAGGTCGTATCATGCCCTCACTCTCATTGTGTTATATCATTGTCCATTGTTATGGTTCCATGTTACATCAAAGTGAAGGGGAGAGGGAGGAAAGTAAAAAATGAGATTTTGTTTCTCTTTTTTTATAGGCATCTGTCACTCCGATGGTTTGCCAGTCTTGGGTGCCCAAAGACGTTCCTGCACACGGATAAGTAAGGTGGCATCCTTTAGCAGGACTGGATGGGTTGATTCTGCTATTCTAATGTAGATCACAGCTGTAGTCAATAGCTATGGCTATGCCATCGGGCTTTGAACTGGAGGCAGGAACTCTGACAGGGGGATGTTTGTTAATTAAGTAAATCATAAAATAAGCTGTTGTCTTGTTCTCCCAACAGAATGGTGTCCTGTGTTTATTGCATGTAAGTCTGGGTGGCTCACAGTGTGATGGTGCAAGTGTGCGCCTGCTTTAAACAAGAAAAGTAGCCGTACTATCTATAAAAATGAAAACGTTGTTTGTTTGCTGAAAACGTTGTATATTTGCTGTGCTTATGGGCAATCTGATTGGTCCGTTGGTCTGTCACTCACCCTCTGGCCAATCTGATTGGGCCGTGGCTCGGCCCCGCCCCCGCACGCCTCATTGGCCTGCGTGGTTCGCTGACCTCACAAACCCAACTGCCACACTCACAACAATCACTGCCTCACTGCCTGCTCTCACCTCCCCTGAGGACTAGACACCACCTCAGGTACCATGCGCTGCCGCGTGCTCCCCCCCCAACACCACCCCCCCGCACTAACCCCCTCCATTCCCGCCCCCTCCACCAACACCGCCCGGTGCAGTCACCCACCAGCACACCATAAACCGTCCGGTCACAACCCCTCCCCTCACGCACACCCTCCGCTGCTGACACCCAAATGCCACCCCCACCCCAGAAACAACTGCCACCACCTCCACCCCCCCCTCACCCCTACCGTACACCCTCCGGTGCCACCGCTACTTCCACTCTCTCACCCGCACCTCACCTCCCCGCCGGCTCCCCCCCCTCACCCGCAGCTCTCACCACCTGCGGGCCCCGTTTTCTCTCCCCTCAGCGGGGATGCCGGGAGCACCGGGGAGGGGAGGTGGAAGGAGCGCACGCCGCTTCTCCTCCCCACCCGCGGGCCCCATTCTCTCTCCCCTCACCGGGGAGCGCCGGGGAGGGGTGGAGAGGGGGGGGGGGGGATCACGCGAAGGGGACAAGGGGGAGGGAGAGAAACACCGCCGTGGGGAGGGGGGAAACAAGCACCAGAGGGGGGGGGGGCGATTGCCTGGGACAGGGGGGGGGGAACACACGCAGGGGACAAGGGGGAGGGAGAGAAACACCGCCGGGGGGGAGGGGGGAAACAAGCACCAAAGATGGGCGGGGGGGGACCGATTGCCTGGGACGGGGGGGGACTCACACCCCCCACCTCACCACCCCCCCACCCAAGATTCACCCCACACACACCCACCCAAGATTCATCCCCACCCACCCACCCAAGATTCACCCCCACCCACCCACCCAAGATTCACCCCCACCCACCCAAGATTCACTTGTACAGTACAGACTTTTAACATCTGGATGCAAGTTTTTAACTCACTGTAGCAGTCCTTATAGGGACACATTTGACAATCTACTTAGTAAAGTAGCATGGCCTAGATTCACTAAAGGGCGATAAAAATAACACACAAAAAAACCCCTGTTATCTTTATTTAATACTATATTTTTTTGGCCTCTTCACTATACCCATATCACCAGCACAAAAGCAGTGATACGTGGCTTTTTACTGTGGTGCTATGTATTCTTGTTTTTGCCAGAAGTCCAGAAGACCTCGAGCAATAAACCAGGTGGCCCTTCATATGAGTCTCAGCAAGACCAAAGTGATGTTCAACAGATGTGTGAACTCTACAAATGTCAAAATAAATGGGAAGTCAAAACCTATGTCTACCTTGGCAGGCACATAATATCGGAGGGGAACTTTTCAAATTAAATCAATAGGAGAATGTAGATGGGAAGGAGCACATTTGAAAGAGACTAAACAATATTTCAAGGGAACCTTCCACTGTGCCTCAAGAAGAAAGGGTTTTACCAGTGTATCCTGCCTGTGCTCACGTGTGGATGTGAAACTTGGACCCTAAATGCGAAGATCATTTAGAAGCTTCAGGCAACCCAAAGAAGTATAGAGAGGAAGATGCTGGGTATTACCCGCAGAGACATGCAAAGTAATGAACTGTGCCTGATTTAGGAAGTCTTTTAAGTCCTTACTTTATTGTGATTGGGAAGGTTCAAAATGATGCATTCGGGTGAATATGGTGGAGATTCACTAAGTGTCGATGTGAGGTATCACACCCTGACCCGGAGTTAACTGCCATTTAAGTCAATGGTAGTTAACAATGGGGTGGAATGCCCCAAATTGGCTCCTTTGGCTTCAAATTTATAACAACTGATACTGTAACACAGTTAGAATAATCAACAACAGTATGAGTAAAATAATGTGCCCTAATAATTTTGTATAGATATGTAATAAAAGCATTACACTGCAGACAAACTAGGTTTTGCTACAATACTATTGTATTATTGCTGTAAGCGGAGAATCTCAAGTATGAGATTTGTCAAGTATACCAGAAAGATATTAGGCCATATTTATTTCCAAGCTATCTCAGGAGTGTGCAGAGGTATATCTCCAAGTGGTTCAAAAGTGGCACACTCTCTCAAAAACAGGCACCCTGTATTAGAAAGCAACCCCTTTGGGTGCAAATACAATTTTTGAACCCTATTTGCCAAACCAAGTGGTTTCTCTTAACTACAATTAGTGAAAAGGTGGCCAAGAAATATGGTCTCTAACTCTCTCAAGAGCCGGTATGGTTAGCGCACCCAATCTGGCATTAACTTCCATTCAAACCAATAGGAGTTAACGCTGGGTCAGGTGTGGTATCCAGTACCGGCGCTTGATGAATCTGCTCCTATATTGTTCAATATAAAGTCTCTCACGAAATTCTAACTTTTTTAAAAGTTTGAATAAGACATTGGCGAACTAATTTTGATCAAGTTCTCACATTTCTGATCTCTGTAATACAGAGTAGTGTGGCGAATATATACTTTTTATTAATGCCTTTGGTAGGTTTAGAGAGTAACACACATTCCCAGCTAGCTCAAACTCCTACACCCACCACATCTTGAATATATATTTATGTCAAAAATGAGTGCTACTGAGCGTGGCAAATGTACACAACAAAAGACAGGGGTGCCCAATGCTACATCCAATTGACAAAACATATATGGTAATACGTATAAAGTTTAAATACTTCAATAATAATAATAATTACTTGGTTATTTAGTTAAACCCTTTGGCCAAAGCGTCGTAAGCCTACATACCAAACTCAAGGTATAACCAAAAATGCAGGTCCTACACTACACTGTGAACCCTTCCCTTTACCTCTGTATGAGGGGAAAGAACCATAGTAGGGCCTGTTCTTGCAGCAAAGTGAAAAGACCTCCCAAGTTAGAGAGTTTAGAGAGTACAAATCTGCATCAAGAAGTCTGGACTGTTTATTTCCTGATTTACAATAAAGATTTCTAGACTGATAAACACTCAATTCTGTGTGATACTAGGACAACCTTTTGACATGAGATCTGTATACAGTGTCTTTGTTAGGCAGAATAGTGTCATACTTTATAACCCCTTTAACACGGTTGACGGGCATATTTTGAATGCCATAATAATATAAAAACCAGATTGCTCTGTTTATCGTACAACTACTATTTAGGCTGGCGCAAGTGAGCCCTCAGATTCATAAAAACGTGGGTGATATCATGTTTCTTATGAAATACATTCCTATTTTTAACACAAACTGCCCTGACTTTATTTTTCCTCTGCATTCCTGATCACATGTCAATGAGACTTCCACCCCAAATTATAGCGACATCCCCCTCTTCACTGACACACTCCCTCAGTGACCTTGGGATGTGTGCACCTGGGAGTTATTTTTCAATCTGAACGCAAAAATTCGATACGTTATTAACATTGAGCTAACAAGCAAGTCAGAGCAATTGCAGTTCTTACAAACAAACGCTAGAGGGCAGAACTATACAGTAGCTCCAATGCCATGAAGCCTAGCAAAATCTGCAGCAAGAGCAGGGAGGGGTAAAATTGTGGATGGAGGAGGGGGGAGATAAAATTGTGAGGCGGGGGGGGGGGGGGGGGGAATACATGATGGGTTGTGAGTGAGTCAGTGAAGAGGGGGGATGTCGCTATAATTTGGGGTGGGAGTCTCAGTGACTGGGGGTGCAGCTTCACTCACTGCAAGGTGGAATCATTGATTGGATTAAAGAGGGCGCCATTATCAATTGAGTCACTGTTTCAAGTCTGCAATGGAAAAGATGACTCCAGAGTAAGGCTGCGCTTATACAGCCGGCGCCGGCGACGCAACCGATGACGTCACCCATCGCTGTCACAAAAGTTGTATTTCAGGTTTGAGAGGCGTCGCTGGGGGGAGGGCAGAGTGCAATAGGCGCTCTGTGATTGGTTTAGAGGCAGTCACATGTGGCAACTGTCTCTCCAAAAATCAAATATCAGGGACTACCAGATTTCTGGTAGCACTGTCGCTCCGTCGCTTTGTCGGCGTTGCGTGCACTATAACCGCCGGCAACAATGCATTTGTTTTGCCGTGACGCGACAGCAATGTCGCTGGCACTATAAGCGCAGCCTAAGTAAGTATGTCTTTATTTATATAGCCCAGAACAAATAAAGTGATGCTGCACACCTCAAAAATAGAAAAAACATACAATTACCGGTGCTCCAGTGTTTGCACGAAAGCCTGCAATCAGTCCAAGACAGATGAATGAAGGAACAAAGGGCACTGCGGATTTGAGCAAAATAAACTCATTTATTGAGCCAACACGACGTTTCGACCTAAGTGGTCTTTTTCAAGTGACAATGGCATAAATACATTCCACAATAGTAACATATAAATAGTGCCCCAAATCCCCACAATGCAGCCTGTCCAATTAGTGTAGATGAAGTTCATATGCTGAGACAGTCCCTTTAGCCAATCTCCAATCTGTGCTCCTTTACACCAGCTGTTGGTGCTCCACGTTAGATTCTGGTGTTCACATCCTCCTTGCTCCTGTGTAATCCGGCATCCATCTTGATGACGTCATCACTCCTCGTTTCTGGCGTTTGGAACGCATCCTGGTCCCATTCTGCCATTGCACGTCATCTCCAATCGTGTGTTTCAAGTCCGCGCGTGCGCGGTGTCAATCCGGTCGATCCTCTTCATCCCTATACCCCTTCCGATCGCAGAAAGCGCAGATCATTGCAGAATCATTGCGCCTGCGATTGTCAATCATCCTGCGGTCCTGCAGGCTCGGGGGGGGGGGGGGGAAACAACTGATCTCCAGTTTCAAATCGGTCAGGTGTTTTGATCCTAGTGCGTCATCTTCATCTGTCAGACAGTGTTGTAGAATGTCTTCATCACCAATGATCCATAATGCATAAGTGGAGGAGAAAGGGGAGGAACAGATCAGCATTCCACATATAGAATAGGCTGTGTGACATATTATATCACCGTGATTAAGTGTTGATAATAAAAATCTAAAAAAAGGTTTGTCTTTGTCAATGAATTCAAATGCCTAACCCCAGAGGTACAGTATAAACGAACGAGTATACTTGCAGCAGGCAATGGCAGCAACCTAAGGAAAAAAATCATCTCTCCTCAATGAAACAACCTAATGACAAAAAGTCATTTAGTCCATTTGGGTATACAGTATTTAATGTGTGGATCCAAAAGGATTCCCGCTGTAATAATAGCGTATCCTTATCCAGACCAGCCCTAGCTTTTTTAATATGCTCAATACCCATTAACTTTAGTGAGGATATTGGGTGACTGAAGTCAGAGCAATGTTTGATAAGAGCTGTTTCCTCTGCATGATTATTAATTTTGCTTTTGTGTTCTATAAATCTGGTTTTGAGCATGCGACTGCTCTTGCCAATATAACATAGTCTACATGGGCATTTAATCATATAAATGATGTTCGTAGTGATGCATGTGATACGCTCCTTTATTTTATACAGTCTGCCACTTCTGGGGTGGTAGAACTTATCCCCTGTATTCAGACTGTTACACACGCTACAGCCATAGCATTTATAACAGCCTACTTTAGGCAAACTCAAGAAGTGTGGTGTTATGTAATGTTTTTCATTATCCGCCTTTATCAGGATGTCTTTAAGATTCTCTCCACGCTTATAAGCAAAACGTGGGAAATCCTTACAAACATCTTTGAGTGTTTCGTCTGTCTGTAAAACTTTCCAGTGTTTTTTTAAAGTGTTTTTAATGAAACCACTGGCCGTTGTAAATTTGCTAACAAATGTCAGACGGTCACTTTTAATCTTTGATTGGGGTGTTGTATCAAAAGCCTTTATAATCTCAGATCTGTTGTGTCCCCTCTCAACAAATCTGTCCTCAATCTCCTTTAAAGTTTCCTTCAAGTTAGTCGGCCTGTCTACTATGCGTGTAGCCCTAACCTTTTGTGAAAATGGTAGCATATGTTTTAATGGTTCTGGGTGGAAGCTGGTTGCATGTAACGTGCTATTCTTATCTGTTGGTTTTCTGTATAGATCACTATGAAGTACTCCATTTTCATAGGTAAGGAGCACATCTAGATACGAAATCTACTTTGTGCTCCAGTTTTTTGTAAACCTAACAGTGGTGTTTAGACCATCCAGATAGTCAAAAAAGTGGATAAGTTCTTCCTCTGTACCCTCCCACAGAAACAGCAGATCATCGATATATCTACAGTAAAATAACATTCTCTTATAGTGTTCTGTAGGATAGATAAATTGCTCCTCAAAATCAGTCATGTATAAATTAGCATAGGACGGGGCCACATTGCTGCCCATAGCTGTCCCTGCAGTTTGTAAATAAAAGGTCTGCTCGAACTTAAAGTAATTTTTGTACAAAACAAAATGTAGGAGGAGCATGATAAAATCCACAGGTGGATTTGATTTGTGAGAACTAGTAAGATTCCTTCGAATGACATCTAAGCCACCATCATGAGGAATTATGGTGTACAAATTAGTAACATCCATAGTAACCATGATAAGATTTTTTCCAGTTAATGGCACTGTGCGTATTTTTGTAAGAAAATCAAATGTGTCACGTATGTAAGATTTGTTCTTAATTACCAAAGGTTGAAGAAAGGTATCAATAAATACCGCTAACGGTTGATTGATGGAACATGTAGCAGAAATTATGGGTCTGCCGGGGGGATTCTGTAAACTTTTGTGGATTTTTGGAAGTAGATAAATAACCGGGCGTCTTGGATTTTTCATAGTAAGAAAGTTAACTATCTCCTCACTAATCCATAAATTATTTAATCCAAGTTGTAGTATCCCCCTAATTTCTGTTTGATACCTTACAGTCGGATCCATATCCAATTTAATGTAACACTCTTGATTCTCCAATTGTCTTAAAACTTCTGTTTTGTACACACTATAGTCCTGCACTACAAGTGCTCCTCCCTTATCCGCTTTTTTAAAAATGATGTTGCTATTCTCCCTGAGTGTTTTTAAAGCCTCCTTTTGTGCAATTGTCAAATTATAGTTTGTGTAATGATGTTTCTTAAAATGTTGTTTCACATCATGTTTTATAAGATTCATGAATACACTCACACTAGAATTTTTGAAAGGTGCAATAAACCTTGATTTCAATTTACACCGGTTAGGGTTTACCTGCTCTTGTTGCTGCCACTGCTGATCTTGCTGATCTGTGGGTCTTAAAAAGAAAGATTTTAGATTCAAGTTTCTTTCAAATTTGAACAGTTCAACCTCTAATTCAAAAGGGTCAGGTCTAGTGGTGGGGACAAATGAAGGACCTTTGGATAAAACACAGATATCCATTTCTGTTAACTTATGAGAAGACAGATTAATGATTAGATTATGCTTACTCATGGTCGTGGGCGGAGAACCGGAGGTGTTCTTTGTGCATCTGCGGCCCCTCCTTGTCTTGCGTCTTTGGCCCTTGATGTCTGTCCTCGTCCCTTGTCTAAAAAAGACCTCCCTGGGGTTTGGGTTGTTGCACCTTCCGCTGATGAAGCGGTGTCAGAATCACTTGTGAAGTCTGATGGTTTTTTAGCCACTTTTTTTTATTTCGTTGGTTTTTTGAGCGTCTGTCAGATTTTCTCCAAAAATAGACGTTGTTCTCTTTGTAATCTGTCACTACTACCTTAAATTTTTGTTTCTTAAAGTGGATTAAATCATCCTTAAATTTTTGTAGCTTAACTTTAAGGTCATCTAGTGATTTGACAGTAATGTCATTTTGATGTGTCTGCTCAATAATGATTTCTATTTTTAGAATCTCATGCCTCACAGTAGTGAGTTGCTGACCCACTTCTTCTATCACCAGCAGTATCAAATCAAGTGATGCTTTATTCAAAATTCTACACCAGTTGTCACAAAAAATAGTATTGTCAATTCCAATAGTTGGGCGATTTTTTATACGAAGCCCCCTAGGAATGAGTTTCTGTTTATAGTACTCAGTTAGTGTGTTGCCATGAGAGTGAAGCTCGATTTCCTTATTTATATAGCGCCATTAATGTACATAGCGCTTCACAGCAGTAATACACGTGACAATCATATAAATAACAGATCATGGGAATAAGTGCTTCAGACATAAAAGTAACATTTAGGAAGAGGAGTCCCTACCCCGAGGAGCTTACAATCGAGTACAGTAACCTGTGCAAAGTGGGGTACTTTAACTAGTATATTATAAAACAAATAATACACATTGCAGAGAATCTTGTTCCTGGGTGAGTGCGTGCACTGTATTGCATTTGTAATGCATTGTGTATTAACTGCAAAATTACCTCATTGCCTTACAAATTGAATGCAACAGAGGTATCACACCCTAAAATTATTAGGGAAGAGACTGCTGTAGGAAACAAAAACCACGTCCATTTCTGTTTAAAACAGTAGTGCTGTACCGCATATTAGCTAATGCCAATGTCATGTAACCTTATAACGTGGCCTCACTGCCACAACAAGCAGAACTGAATTGAATATATCCATCCCTACCTCTGAGAGATGAATATCATCCAGCTTGTACAGCCTTAGGCTGAGTCCATGGTGACTCAGCCCGTGCGGAGGCGCGCTGAGGCTAAGGGAAAGGGGGTGCTTTCCCTGGCCTTGGTTAGCGCGCCGTCGGGGGGCGGGCCTGTGATGTCACGGAGCTTGTTCGTCCTCATTGGGCGAACCGCTCACGTGACCGGCCCTGCGCTCCCGTGAGCGCGCGAATGAAAAAATTTCCTAAGACCTACGCTTCCGCACTCTTGCGGAAGCGTAGGCGAGCCCCTGCTAAAGCTGCTCTCATTGCGGCTGCAGGGGCTCACTGGTAAGTGAGAGCGCGCCTCAGCACAGGTCAGCGCCTAAGCGCTGACCATGCCCGAGGCCTTAGGCTACGGCCCCAGTGGTCATGGCTGCACAAGCGCCGGAGAGCCTTGCGGCACGTGCACCCCTTTCAGAGCAGAGCAAGAGACCCGACGAGGGGGAGGTCTGGGCAGGTCCCTGTGACACGCTGACTGGGACCTGCCCCATAGAGGGCTGTGCCTTGTGTGCAGCGCGCACGCCGTAGCACGCGCCACAGTAGCCACTGGGGACCACGCCTTAGGCTGGCTCCCTCCAATTTTGTGTCTGGAAAGCCTTCCACCCAACTCTGCCACAAAGTTGGACATTGCCCAGCTCAGCTGAATCATTACTTTCTCTATAGCCTCCTCTTCATATCAAATGAGCCCCTATCTCAGACCATACAGTGAACTATTTTAAACCTCGACACCAGCTGAGCAACCAGTGCACCAGTGTATTGCATGAAACAAATCCATACAATTGATCTATGCAAGATAATATCCCCCGACATGCAAGACTAATATCGATTGCCCATCTCTGCCTACCCTTAACAACTCAGGCAACACTTGGTTCTTCTTCATATGCCGATCCTCAAGTAAATGATGATGATGCAAACCAATTTTTTGCAATAAGGGAATAAAGTGGCCCTATACTTTGCCCAATACGCATAAGAATCGACACATATGCAAACTTTAACATTGTGTCTGCCAATAGAAAGCAAACAAAAATAACAGTTAAGTCAATCACAAGAGAACCATTCCTTCAATCCTATAGGCATATACAGTATATGTTTGACATCTACAGTACATTACTTCCAACGCCATATGCGCCTAATCACACCCTCACCTAATCGCAAGCTTGAAAATAGATCCCCATCCAGATCACAACCCCCAAGTTGATAGTATTGCTCTAGTATCAGGAAACGGTCGACTCAATATCAACCTTTGCCAACCACGCTCCAGCCCCAGCCTTCAAACAACATCTATAGCCATGGCAGAAGATGCAAACCTCCTTTTCGATCCTGGTATTTATGGATTCGCCCTCATGCTACAACAAGTCATAGATCAAACATACCTGCCTGGTTCTTTGTTTAGGAACCCATGTCAATGATGAGATGCACAAATACAGGAAAGGCAATACTTCATAGGGGCCATCCTTCCCAAGACCACCTCTTTTGCCCTATGTGCCCTCATTGACAAGGTAACTCCCTTACTGCATCAAAATACTCCAAAACCCCTTTCTACACTCAACCAAAGAAAATCAGCATTATTGGCATAATGCTCCATCCGCATCCTGCTCCCCATCTGATATGCATGTAAAAATCTACACCTGTAGCCCCATTTACACTGGGTTCATTGTAATTTTAGCTAGAGAGTCTTTGTTGGCTATCATTAAAGAGAATATCTCTACAAACTTCCCCCTCTATATTTTTTCCTTTACTGTGGGAGAGTCATGCCCAGTGGGCTATTTACCCAAATATAAGATTCTGCAAAACCCCTATTTGCTACTGTAGCTTTTTAACTTTCCAGTATCAACCCCATTGCTCATTGATGTCGATACAACCTACTAATACATTGTCATCTGCTTTGGCAAAAAACAGTGATGAAACCTGCAATGCCTATTCCCCTGCCACGGACATAGGGCCACTAGTTCCAGTAATTGGCAAACTCCCCACTGGAGCCCACACTGTTCCCCAGCTGCAGACCCTGAGCTTATTCCCCATATTACCCTGTCATCGCTGGTCCCTCTTCCTTCACTATCCTCTTGCGCGCATTCCCTCCACTGCCTACTGCTGTGGATGTAGTTCCGCCACTCCGCTCTTCCACCAGCCCACTCACTCCCAATACCTGCTCAGGCCGAAAATGATCCCCTACAGCCATGCATGACCCCTCACCTGAATCTCCTCATGCAGGGATGCAACCAAATCTACTCCTCAAAAACTTCAGCTACCCAGAGCTTCCACGGGTGGCCATCCTGCCTTCACACTGTCAACAAGGTAAGAAAAAAGCGTACTTCCTCTTAAATAGCGCCCACAGATTAAATCGATTAAATAAAAACTCTTCGTTAGCCGGGAAAATTGAAACGTTTCACCCTGTGCAGTAGTGTTGGTTTCCACTGCTCCGGGTTTGACCCAGAGACTATGGGTTTCGGTTAGGTATCTCCAGGCTACGGGTTGAGATATGAAATCTCTGGGTTACTGCAGGGCCGGCTGGGATGTTTGGTGCTGGGACATGTATGGGGCCTCGGCTCTTACCTTCTCCAGCGGCGGCATCTTCCACTGCATGGTCCCGTCAACATGGCTCTGCGACGTCAGTGGCATCACGTTGCCATGACAATGGGACGTCGCGGCACTATGCAACGTCACGTTATCATGACAACATGGTGCCGCGATGTCCGTTGTCATGGCAACACGACACCATTTGCCGTCGCGGAGCCATCTTGACGGGACCATGCACGGGGAGATGCCGCCGGATGATGCCACCGCTGGAGAAGGTAAGAGAGTTAAATATATAAATAACAACCAAAAAAAAAAACTCCGGGTTATTATCAGAAGATGGCAACACTGACAATAGTGAATTATATTTAGTGGTCTTCAAATCGTGTGAGTTGAAAATAAAAGACTGCGTTTGGATAGTATTTCCCCTCAGAAAAGCTGTGACACACTTGAGTTAAGTTAGGCTTCGGAAACGTCCATTATGCATCAGCACTTGTGTGTGTGAATTGTGCAATTTCCTTATTCCCAATACAGCTTACATGCAACAGACTTAGAATTGTTGAGAAACAGAGCAGAGCAGCAAGCTGTCTAAAGTTACATTTAGTCTCCGTCGAGGAAAAAGTCCAGTGCTCTCATCAATTTCTTACTATTCATCCAGCTCGCCATTTCTAAAGTGATGATTTGAATTAAAAAATAAAAGCATTGCTTTGGAAGTACTTGGTGGCATGTAGTCAAATAACAACCCCCTTAAAACTGTCTGTGGCCAACAATCATTATTGCTGTATTAGTTTTGTGATTAAGCAAACAAGAATTATGAGTGCTGGAGACTGTCTTTGACACAACCTTTACACCAGTTGTAGCTGGGAGACTCCCTAGTAGCCCCCATCTATCTCACACAAGATTCACAAAGCATGTTCTGACCACTGAACATCATATAGAAGTTAATGTATTTAGGGCAGGGGCAGGCAACTCCAGTCCTCAAGGGCCACCAACAGGTCAGGTTTTCAGGATAACCCTGCTTCAGCACAGGTGGCTCAATCAGTGGCTCAGTCGAAGATAGAGGTGGAGGTGACTGAACGTTGGTACTTTTACTGATAAGTATCTAGGGCACCAGCACGTCCCCAAAGTAGAAAATAGCGCAGTTCATCTCTGGAGTCCCGTTCCGCTCCCTCCCCCCCCCCCCCAGTTCCCAAATAAAGGGGGGTAAAAAATAAATTAGCAGCCTAGATTGTTGGTTTAAATGTATCACTAATGAGACATCTGAATGCTTTAAAAAGTGCAATTCTAACATACAAATAGTGTTATTTGATGTTAGGGGTCTGTCTATCAAAGACTGCTGGCTGCAAAATAGGGCAAGTATGTAGCGATAAACAGTGCCAGTTTTATCAAAGAAAAGGAAACATATTTTTGCACTGATTTTGACCCAGTTTGAGATGCATCATTGAAGAGCCCCTGCTTTCTTGCAGTGTTCACAAAAATGTGCGACATGGCCGCGCCCCCCCATCATGGCCACGCCCACCCGACCCATTTTGGCCACACCCCGCACCTAAAAAAGCTGCCTCCAGACCGCAGGTGGCGGTGAAGCGCCGTGCACGTGCCGCCAGGACGCAAGGCGGGCGTGCAGGAGCATGCAGTGGGACCTTGGCCGTAGGTACAGTATGTTTAAGATAGGTCTTAAAGGTGGATAGAGAGGGTGCTAGTCGGATATTGAAGGGGAAGGGGATTCCAGAGGTGTGGGGCTGTCAGTGAGAAAGGTTTAAGGCGGGAGAGGGCTTTAGACACAAAAGGGGTAGAGAGAAGACATCCTTGAGCAGAACGCAAGAGTCGTGATGGAAAAATTAGGGCTGAGATGTAAGGGTGGATAGAGAGGGTATACATCTTCTGCAATGTACCACAGAATGAAATTGCTGAAACTGAAGACCTGGCAATATCTCCCAGAATTCAATTCGAATCGTCACTGCCACACTAGGACTATACAGCAATGAATTTTCTCGCAGGATATGGGCAGGTGCACCTTTATGCGCCTCTTTCATATTTGCTCTGTTGTTGTATCCTTGACGCCGATAATCAGATAGATACCTTTTATTTTTTCAGGTAAACCTTTACCTTAGGGTCGTCAACAATGTCAGAACATATATTTAAAAAAATCTTGAATTTGCACATTAGTGTCTTTTTTGTCTACGAAACATAACATTATCGATAGCTGTTCTGGATGGCTAACGTCAGGAGTATAGTTAGTTTTATTGAATGTACGTTACTTTTTTTTTTTAATTATATTTATTATTTCTGGTTTTATTTTCGTTGCCATGCCAGTGATTCATTTATCTTGAACTGTGTATGACAAATACATATGTGATTTTTTGCTCTGTAAAGTTTTAGGCATACTACGGGTAAGATGTTCTTTCACTACAAGATCAAACTTGGCTATTAATTTGATTAAACCTAGAAAATGTCTGTTATGCGGTGTATATAATGCGTCATTACTTCCCCTTAATGCTAAATTATGTGTGGCTAAATATAGAATTGCTGTGACAATACGCTCAAAAATATGTTTCCATCGCTAAGTTTCAATTAATTTTTTATGTTCTTTGTCAATTGTATTTTGAAACTTCAGTTTTCTTTCAGTTTCAAGCCAAGATCACTTACATGAATCCAATCGCAAAACCCATGAGTACATAAAGACGTACAGTATCCCACGAGCAAAAAAATTTACACGCATAATACCAAACTATTTTTGGATTTTGACTTAACTAACCATCTTCTTTCCTGGGTGTCTCCGCTTGTAAACTTTCTTGTATAATATTGAGTAGAGAAACATCTATTTCTATTAGTTTTATCCTTAGCAAAAAAAATATGTTTTTTTGTACAACGTCGTGCCTTTTGACAGAATAAATTCATGTACCAAATCCGAAGTGTCCTGGATTTTCCATTTTTACTTGAACATAGGATTTCACCAGACAGGTTATTCCCTGATCCAAAGTGCACCGGTATTATAAAACGCAAGTATTTTGATTCCCTATATCTGATTAATGGTGTGCAACACAAAACCTTAATGATGGAGTGATGATAGGAACTCTCTCTCTCCCTCCACCCATGCTGGGCTGGAGGGAGAGGGCCAAGAAGAAGAGATGCTAGCCAGGGCTCTGAGCTAGGGAGTCAGGAAGGATGCTGATGATACTGTGCTGCCATACTGCTGCTATGCTGTGATGCTGTGACACTGGAATAAAGCTAAGAGAAAGATGCTGCTGTGTGGAATCCCTGTCTCTGGTATGTGAAGAGTGTCAGTGGGGGTCCCTCCTTTGAAGACCCCAGAGGATCCCTACTGGCTGGAGGCGCTGCTACCACCCAGAGAAACCCAGATCAAGGTAACCTGTCTCAACCCTTGTCCCTGTCCTGGTTCTCCCCACACCACCGCGGAGCCTCAGCCCTCCTGTTACCTGCATGTTCAGCACCAAAACCCCTGTGTAACCAGCAAAGAAGTGTACCCCCCCCAGATCACTCAGGGGGGGATGGGATAAAAGGGTTACATATATAATAAATTATAGTTAATAATTGTTTTCTTAAACGATTCAATAAGTGCTAATTGTATTTTACTGCGTTAGGCTTTAAACAACTGTTCTGTAATCTGAAGCTTTTTACTGGATTTATTCAACCCCACCAGTCTTCCGCCACTCAAACACGTGATCGCTTAGTATAACAATCACGTCGGGGGCAGACAGCCCAGGAATTCGATCACCCCATAGACTCGATGAGCGGCGTAGAGAACAAGCATTTAATACAAGATGTAATCATAGAAACATAAAATTTGACGGCAGAGAAGCACATGGCCCACCTAGTTTGCCCATTTTCCATGTGCTGTAAATCTCCAGACTCTATTTGATCTTTGGCCTTCAAGGACCACTCTGTAGATAATATGGCTCCTAGAGTGACGACTATTATAACTTGCACTCAAAGGCCCAGATGGTTAAAGCAGTCCCTTCTAGAACCAAAGTGATCTAATGGCAGTGGAGCATTGAATTTATACCTACCTCTCAGCCATGTAACACCATTTAAAACATTAGGTTTTTCATGCAATGTAACATTAATAACAAAAATGTGTAAATAATTTTAGGAAATTCTAATAACCGTATGGCTATCTTTATTGTATAGCGCCATCCATGTAGAAAACGCAACACGATAATATGATACCATAATGGGAATAAGGGCTTCAGACATAAAAGTAAACACTAGGAAAACCCTAGGAGCTTACAATCTAAGTGATGTACAGTATTTGTAACCTTAATACAAATTATACAGTTTCTGTATAAAAAATGATTATGGTCAATCTTGTTTGCTCCAACTCATTACTAAGGTAAACAACAATGTTTATATCCTCTCCCTGCTCTGTTTGAAATATGTATATGTATATGATGTCTTAAGGCCAACATAGATATAAATGTATACATACTGTGTGAAAGGTGGGCAGTCCAAATGCAAAAAGTATTCTTTTATTTAATCACATGCTCCAATGGCTAAGAGCAGCCGACGTTTCGATTTTTCAAGCCCTGATGAATGTCATGTTGCCATGGCAACACCACGTCATATGACGTAGTGACGTCACATTGCCATGTCAATGCAACATAGCAGGAGGCGGCCCGTTGTGGAGAAGGTAAGAGGGACATACACACACACCCCTACCTCTCTGCCCGTCTACAGGCCGCGTGCTTCCTCCTCCTGTCGGCGCCGGGATCGAACTTCCGACCGGTGGAGGAGGGCCACGCTCCCTTCTCCAGCTCCCCCTCGTCGGGTGAAAGTTGGATCCCGGCGCTGACAGGAGGGAGAGGACAGAGAGGAGGGAGCATTGGGCCTCCGCAGGCACGGGGCCCAAGGCGGCCGCCTTCCCCTAAGGCCGGTCCTGCGGGTTCACTAATGTCTGTATTGGTAATAGGTGTTGTATACTGTATGTGTTTGCTCATTTGTGTCTATTTGTGTGTGTGTGTATACACATTTTTGTTCATCAGTGTAGTGTGTGAATGAATGCTTGTTCCCTCGCATCTTTCTGTATCAGTGTGGGTGTGTGAGCTTTTGCGTGTTATTAGCGATTAGTGTGTGCCTTATTCTAATTATCTGTCTGCTAATGTATAGTGGATATGTCTCTCTTTGACTGTATGTATATATCCATAGTTGTTTATATTACTAGTATGGATTAAAGGAGTAGCTCAATAGTAATGTCATTGCGTTTGAATCGGGTGAATCCAGTTTGAATCCCTGTGTCAGCTCTTCTTGTGACTTTGAGCAAATCACTCCCTCTCTCTGTGCCGCAGGCACCAACATTAGATTAACCATACACAATCTTAGCAAGCTCAAAACCCAAACCCACAATATTAAGTCTTGATCTTTGGCGAGGATGCTGGTCCACAAAGTGTTAAGTGGTCGGCGCCTTTCTCAAATCATCAATCCGAGACTCATGGGTTACAGATCAATATCACGACCAGCATCCTCGCCAAAGATCAAGACTTATGATATGATATACTACAATGGACTTAAAGTAGCTATCATGCTTCTGGACATTTACCTGGACTAAGCTCCTTGCTATACATCATTTACTATTCCTTCACATTTAGAATCTCTCATTTGTGTGAGCAAATTTCTCTAAGTGTGATGATTTTGGGGCTCGCCCATTCTCTCTCTTTCTTTTCTTCTTTTTTTAACAATACATTCTTTGTGGTTAATATTGCTTATAGAAGTGGGGCTTTGTATATATTCTCTAAGTCAGTATTAAGCTACCTTGATGTGATTGTTGAGTTCCTTTTGCACATGTGTGCGTCTAATGAATGATGTTTAATGCAGACATCCAAGTTTATTACATATACATTGAGGGACTCCTTACTGTTGCCTTTGACAAATGTGCAGTGATGCCTCTCGGTGGATACTAGCTAATTAGCTTAGTGGATTGGGAATTCCTGCACCGCGCTGTTTGGCGCATGCGCACCATGTGACATAGCGTTATGCAGGCTGCCATGGTATCCGCTCATACCTCCCATCTATCTTGACTGCTCTGCACATGTTCCCTGCCCCCTTTTTTTCAAAGTTGTGCATGCACAATACGCGTTAAGCCTACACAGAGCAAGTATGCGTTACCATCCTATGCAGCATACATTTTTGAGCCGCGGCTATAAGGCGCATGCGCGCTGTGTATGGTGACGTCATACTGGAACTGGGTGTAGACACCATGAGTCTCACCTTGACACGCGGAAGTACGCTCTACTAATCATAGTAAAGATGATACACAGCTGTCTTTTCCCTCATTTTGGCGCGAAAATCAACCTTTTTTAAACAGTGTTCTGTCCTAGGTTCCTCACCACTCCAAGTTTAAGTCCTCTGACGAAACACGTAGGAGTGGGGGTGCTAGGCAGGACCCCTGGATCATGCAGTCACGTAACTATGCTACCTAACACTGCTGTGATGATTTTTTCTGGACTTTGAAACGCTTTTGATACTTATGCTTGCAACATACAGGCTATTCACTTTGCTCTCTTTTTTGAGAGCATGTACTGTACTCTTTCATGTCACATACGTGTTATTGTGTTCTATGTATAGAGTGATCCTCATAGCACGGCTGCCAATTTCCCCCAGAGATTCCAATTGCTGTGGGTTTGGATAATATATCTGCTTTTAAGAGGCGGAATTTATGCTTGATGAGGAAGTATTTCATATACTGGCTTATCACTCTATGTCCTCAGGGACGTATTACTGTATATTAGATGCATGTTTCATTTATCTGTAATTGCAATGGCCTGTCTTAGAGTTTCTTTCTTATTTTAGTGTTTCTCACATTTTTGTCTATATAAGGCATTAGGGTATACATTGTGAGTTTATCCCTATATTATGCAACAGTGTTTCTACTGGGTAGTATTCGTGTCAGGGGTCCTAGCCTTATTTTTAACATTTTTGTACTGTTATCTATCTCTTTTTGTGTCAATTAATAAATTGTTATTTTCTAAACGGTATACCTGAGTGCTCTTAAGCGGGTCTCTTTTCTCTTGACACACACACACACACACACACACACACACACACACACACACACACACACACACACACACACACACACACACACACACACACACACACACACACACACACACACTGAAGAGGTATCTGTACCATGTTAGCCGAGCTTAATAATCAAAAACAAATAGACAATACCGTTCTGTGGACTGTGTGTGTGTGTGTATGTATAATATATATATATATATATATATATATATATATATACACAGTGGTCGTCAAATCACCCAAAAATCTACTCGGCGAACAAAAAAAATCTACTCGCCACCTAGTCCCGCCCCCAACCTCGCCCTAGTCCCGCCCCCAACCATGCCCTAGTCCCGCCCCGCTTTAAAAAAATCAAATAAAATAAATTGAATAAATTCCTAGTAAGAACAACATTCATTTTTGACATAAGTTTATTTATTGTATTACATTATACTGCAATTAGTCCTTGTTACGTGTGTGTGTGTGTGTGTGTGTGTGTGTGTGTGTGTGTGTGTGTGTGTGTGTGTGTGTGTGTGTGTGTGTGTGTGTGTGTGTGTGTGTGATCTTACCTGATCCGCAGTCCAGGTACCTCATTCCTGCAATGTTATATGTTGGAGGGGAGGTGTTTCTTACCTGTCTTCTGGGTTAGGGGGGATTCCGATGTCTCCTGTGTGAGGCTTGAGTCAGATCTGGAAGAAAGCAGTATAGGTTATTTCGGTGTAGGTATAGGGCAGTTAAGATATATAGGGTAAGTAAGATATCCAGGTCAAGAGTGTGAGACAGTGTGAGAGAGAGACAGAGAGTGGGTGAGAGAGAGTGACACACAGAGAGAGAAAGCGACACAGAGAGAGCGACAGAGAGCGACACACAGAGAGAGAGCGACACACACAGAGAGAGAGCGACACACAGAGAGAGAGAGCGACGCACACACAGAGAGCGACACACAGAGAGAGAGAGAGCGACACACAGAGAGAGAGAGAGCGATACACAGAGAGAGAGAGAGCGACACACACAGAGAAAGAGCAACACACAGAGAGAGAGAGAGCGGCACACAGAGAGAGAGAGAGCGACACAGAGAGAGAGAGAGAGCGACACACAGAGAGAGAGAGCGACACACAGAGAGAGAGAGCGACACACAGAGAGAGAGCGACACACAGAGAGAGAGCGACACACAGAGAGAGAGAGAGCGACACACACACAGAGCGAGAGCGACACACACAGAGAGAGAGCGACACACACACAGAGAGAGAGCGACACACACACAGAGAGAGAGCGACACACACACAGAGAGAGCGTGACACACACGCAAAGAGAGCGCGACACACACACAGAGAGGGTGAGAGAGAGACCAAGTCAGTCATCCTACTCACACACACTGACACACACACTGACACACACACACACACACACTGACAGAAACACACACACACTCTGACAGACACACACACTGACAGACACACACACACACACACTCTCTCTCTCTGACAGACACACACACACACACACACACACAAACTCTGACAGACACACACACACACACACACTCTGACAGACACGCACACACACACTCTGACAGACACACACACACACACACACACATACACTCTCTCTGACAGACACACACACACACACACACACACACACACACACACACACACACACACACACTGACAGACACACACACACCCACACTCTGACAGACAGACACACACTCTGACAGACACACACACACACACACACACACACACACACACACACACACACACACACACACACACACACACACACACTCTGACAGACACAGACACACACTCTGACAGACACAGACACAAACACACATCCACCCACACACACTAACATACACACACACACCCACACACCCACTGACACACACCCACTGACACACACACACACACACACACACACACACACACACACACACACACACACACACACACACACACACACACACACACACACACACTCTGACAGATGCACACACACACACACACACACACACAGACACTCTGACAGACACACACAGACACACACTCTGACAGACACACACACTACCAGAAACGGCGCCGGGAGTCCCGCTCACCATCGGAGGTATGTTGGAGTCATCGGGGGCTGCAGGCGACATCGGGAGCTTGCGGGAGACATCGGAAGTTTGTGGGGGCCAGCGGGGGCATATGGCGGCCAATGGGGTTATGCAGGGGCCTGCGGCGGCAATTGGGAGTATGCGGCGACCATTGGGGGTATATGGGGGCCTGCGGGGGCCATTGGGGATATGTGAGGGCCATTGGGGATATGTGAGGGCCATTGGGGATATGAGGGGGCCTGCAGGGGCATACGGCGGCCAATGGGGGTATGCGGGGGCCTGTGGCGGCAATTGGGGGTATGCGGCAACCATTGGGGGTATGTGGGGGCCTGCGGGGGGCATTGGGAGGTATGCGGGGGCCATTGGGGGTATGCGGGGGGAATTGGGAGGTATGCGGGCCCATTGGGGGTAAGCGGGGGGCATTGGGGATATGCGGGGGCCTGCAGAGGCACTCTCTGGCTGCTACGGAGAGGAGAATGTGCTCAGAGAGGCGAGGGAGGAGGGAGGGCACTGCTCAGGGAGCCCTCCTGCAGCAACATGAACCCGCCTCCGACTTTTTTTTTTTCCTCCAGCGCGAGTAAAAAAACATGTGTGCTGCTTGGTCCAATAGGAGCTCGCCACGGTGTTAAATCCACTCGCCCGGGGCATGCAGATGTATAGGTTTGTCGAACACTGTGTGTGTATATATATATATATATATATATATATATATATATATATATATATATATATATATATATATATATAAACAAATAACATACAAAATGAGTAGATGATACTGTTCTGTGGCTTCTACCTTAGTGGGGTTGGTAGCCACTCCTTCTGCAGACACTATGTGGCCCACATAGGTGATCGAAGTGCAGCAGAAGCGACATTTGTCCAGGGACAACTTCAGGACTTCTTTCCCAGTCCATCCAGAACCTTCAGAAGGCGTTCATGTTCTTCTAATGTTCTTCCAAACACGATAATATCATTCAGATAAACCAGACATTCACGGGGATTCATATCACCAATGGACTTTTCCTTTAACCTCCGGAATGTCGCAGGTGCACCACAAATGCCTTGGGGCATCCGGGTGTATTGGTAAAACCCGAGGAGGCAGACAAACACTGTCTTCTCCTGGTCTTCGGGGCTCATAGGTACCTGGTACTATCCCAACCTCAGGTCCATCATGCTGAACCACTGACTGCCTGATAAGGCGCTGAGGATTTCTTCAATTAGTGGCAAGGTATATTGGCAATATTGGCAAGGTATATCGGTACCGTGCGGCGGTTCATGGTGTGGTAGTCCACGCATAGGCATACGGATCCGTTCTTCTTCCGCACTACCACAATAGGGGGAGGCATTTGGGCTGTGGGTGGTACCCCCAAAGTACTGAGGGTGCGGTGGCACCAATACCCCTGGTATCTTTCCCAGTCAGTCCCACTCAAATGTGAGGTACAGTAGCACTATCCCTGTGAACCGTTGGTGCATGTATACCTTCCTGGGCACTCCTGTACCCAGGTGCAGCTGGTGGAGTACGGAACAGTCAGGTCCCACGCAGCGGGGCCTCTGACATCAATCCCCTCACTCCTTAGGATCCTGATCCGCCTTGCGGAGTGAGCTCCAGCTGGAGTGTCTCACCTCTTTGTCCTGGATCCTGTGATCTGGTCCCAGGTCAGTCACCAGTGCAGAACTAGCATTAAGGGGAAGAGTTCCTATCTGGGACCTTCCCTATAACACTCCACTACAAAGGCTCAGAGCCTAACTGGGGCCTAGGGGCAAGATCTAGGCCTAGCCCAGGGTAGCACTGCTCCCTGGACACTACCTTCTCCGTTGCCTCCTTCGTCAGGACTGCCTCGCGTGCTCCTTGCATGCGGAGGATATCCTGTCTCTCATAGGCTGGAGCAACCCCATGTGGGCAGTCCCTCCCGCTAAGTATTCTGGGACATGTAGTCCCGCGGCCGCATGTGCGGAGCTACTTAAGATGGCCAACGCACTCCTATCTCTGCGCATGCGCACCTCTCCGTTCTGCACATGCTCGACGCACAAGATGGCCAACCCCGCACTCCCAATACTGCGCGCAGCTCCGGCCAACCATTTGCCCGCTCCCCCGCACAGGAGACAGGAGACAGGGTAGGGGGACTCGGCTACCTATATATATATATTTATGTATATCAGACTGTCAGGTTAGGGATTCTAGTAATGTCTAGCTGGCTGTATATGTGTGTGTTTGAATCTATCTCACTCTATTCCAGTCTGTTTGTTTTCCTAATTGGCCATTGTTGCCTGTTTGTCTTTGTAGTTTTACCCTTTCTGTCAGTGTGAGTTTTCTGTCTACAGGTGTCTGTATCCACCCTGTCAGGGTGTTTATTTTCCTCAGTCCCCTGTGGTTTAGGGGAGGTTCCTGCAAGTTCAGCCCTTCCCCTAGAGGTGCTCCTCCCAGCCTCTATCCAGGCTGTCTAATAAAGAATAGAAGGGAAACACAAGCAGTCCTCAGCTCAGTCACTGTCTTAACGTTACTGAAGTCAGAGGACGTGCTGCTAAGTTCCTGATAGCAAGCAGGCGAGGGCGGGGATCAGGATCTCCACTGTGCAGACCTGCAGTGCGAGACATCAGGCTGCACACAAACTCCAGCTGATAATAACATCAAGACGCTGCAGAGGTACAGCAAACAGAAGCTGCAGCCGGTGGGAGAGACTGGGGCTGTCATTATAGCCCCCGGACATGCAGCCTATACCGAGTTATGCTTGGAGGGGGCAGTTACTTGTTGGTGTCAGAGCAGCATGTGCAGAGTGACTGGAAATCACACCACAGCTTCACTTCTGGAGACTTCCTTTAGTTTCTGCAGCCTTTCCAAGAGGCTGAAACTTCCCTAGGATCCTGTTGCTGCCTTTGCATCTATATCCTGCGTTGCCCAGAGTCAGAGAATTAACCCTTAGATCCTGCACATGTGCATTTAAGAGACTGCGGAGTGACCCCAAAAGTTGAGCCTGACTAGCTCGCGAAGCTACATTTTCCCCGGACCCTCCTATGTTCTGAGTAGAAGAAGTTCCTGCACATCTGCCTCCAGGAGTCTGTGGCATTGTATGCCTGCCTCTCACTTCCAATACACCCACCCAGACTTTGCATCTGCCTCCAGGAGTCTGTGACATTGTATGTCTGCCTATCACTTCCAATACACCCACCCAGACTTTGCATCTGCCTCCAGGAGCCTGTGACATTGTATGCCTGCCTCTCACTTCCAATACACCCACCCAGACTTTGCATCTGCCTCCAGGAGCCTGTGACATTGTATGCCTGCCTCTCACTTCCAATACACCCACCCAGACTTTGCATCTGCCTCCAGGAGCCTGTGGCATTGTATGCCTGCCTCTCACTTCCAATACACCCACCCAGACTTTGCATCTGCCTCCAGGAGCCTGTGACATTGTATGCCTGCCTCTCACTTCCAATACACCCACCCAGACTTTGCATCTGCCTCCAGGAGCCTGTGACATTGTATGCCTGCCTCTCACTTCCAATACACCCACCCAGACTTTGCATCTGCCTCCAGGAGCCTGTGACATTGTATGCCTGCCTCTCACTTCCAATACACCCACCCAGACTTTGCATCTGCCTCCAGGAGCCTGTGACATTGTATGCCTGCCTCTCACTTCCAATACACCCACCCAGACTTTGCATCTGCCTCCAGGAGCCTGTGACATTGTATGCCTGCCTCTCACTTCCAATACACCCACCCAGACTTTGCATCTGCCTCCAGGAGCCTGTGACATTGTATGCCTGCCTCTCACTTCCAATACACCCACCCAGACTTTGCATCTGCCTCCAGGAGCCTCAACTGAACCCCAATAATCTACCCCAAAGATCCTGAACACATGCATGTGATTTGCCCCTCAATTCCCAATTATTTTACCTTTCCCCCTAAAAGCTTGTGAGCATTTGCCCCCAAAGACCCTGTGCCCAGCAGAGCCTGTGAATTTACCCCCAATAATCTACCTGTGTTGGTCCAATGGTTAAATGCATATCTTCTACAAAACACTGTGCCCTTACTAGCAGGTGAATTGACCCCTCTCATCTACTCCCAAGATCTCGTGCATCTGCCCCACAGCTCATTTGCCTTCAGCCACCTGCAAATTGCCCCCACACAGGGATCTAAATCCTAGTTGCCCCAAGTAATTAGACTCATTCTCCCATGTGAAGAAGGGGCAGATCTCACTCCCAACACCCGGGCGGCATGGAGAGCCCCTTTGCAGCAGGGCAAGCGGTGGGAGATCCCGGGGGGTGCAGCCGGGAGCAGACTGGGGCAGGAGGGGAACCCATGTGCACCCTCCCATCTGCGGAGCCCCCGGCGGCGGGGGGATCAGGGGGCGAGGGCACCCCGTGGTGCAACAGGCAGAGGTCCCTGCGGGTGGTCTATGTCCTCAATGACAGCCACAAATCCACCCAGGGGGGCAGCCCGGAGTCTGGAGCCCTGCAGTGTCTGCGCAGAGCCTGCGAGGGAGAGGGGGCGCAGCTCAGCAGTCTCAATTTCGGGGAGCTCGACTTTGGGGAGACAGCCGTCCTGGACACCTTCTATGATGCAGGTGAGAGTGAGGCACTTTAGGAGGAGGGGAGCCAGCAGGGCCCAAGAGCTTGGTCTGCCATGAGATAGTTATGCAGCAGGTGAGAGGCACTGCAGGAAGATGGTTACCACGAGGACATAAGAGCTGGGATGTTATTAGATAGCTACTGTGGTGCAGGTGAGGGGCACTGCAGGAGGAGGGTTACTACCAGAGAATTAAATCTGGCTAACCATCAAAGCTGTGTTGGATGTCTCCTATGCTGCAGCTGGATTAGGGACTTTCTGTGCTGCTAATGAAAAGCACTGCAGGAGTAGATTGCAAGGTGTGCTTGACACCTTCCATGATGGTGAGAGGCATTGCAGGAGTTGGGTTACCGTCGGGCCATTAACGACGTAAGCATAGGCACCTTTTATAGTGCTGGTAAATCAGTTAATGCAGGGCCATTGTTAAAGTCTTGCTGGAATCCATCTAAGATACAGGGAAGAAGTACCCAGTGCTGTGTGACCATCAGTGTAACATATGATATAGTTGAAACAGTAAAATCAGGAATAAGGCTGCCATGTAACAAACCCATACATGTTCTAGTGCCTGCACCCTATATGATGCATGGAACATTAAGGTGGGTTAGTGCAAGGGGATAGGAAGATCAAGAGGTTTGGATAGGTAAACCGTATATTTTCTTGAAGTTAACTCCAGGACATTTGTTTGTACTGTTACTGTCTATGCAGGTGAGATTACAGGAGTTTGTTTAGCGTTAGGTCTGGTATTAGGGCTGGCATGTACTGTAAATCTACTTGATTCATAGCAATGTGGGTAGGTGGCTATACCCCATCTGGCACAGGGACACTACATTAGTCAGATTACCACGAGGTCTTCAGGACAGTGGTATTGTTACATTATAATTAGGCTGTAGAACTTTTCTGTGATACAGGTGAGAGTTCAGGACCACTTTCTTATGGCACTTAATTCTACCATACACAGGGTGGACTAGATGAGTTTGAGACGAGGCAACTAGCTTGTTATGTTTCATGGAGCATATCAAGGGTTTGGTTGTCACCAGTGCAGGTTACCCTAGGGCCATAGAGTTTAAAGAAGGTAGGCAAGGGCCAGGCATTAATCATAACTCATTTCTAGGAAAGGCAACTCAGCCAAATATGTACGGGTTACAACCCTCTAATCTACACAGGCGGCCAATGCACGTTTTTGTAGGAGATAGGGTTGAACAGGGAACAGCTACTGTGTACCAACCAATTACCTACTGTGATGAAAGTGAGGTGGGTTATTCCCTCAGAGTGTCCATGTCCATATGGCAGGTGACTTAGTGTGCTACAGAAAAATCTACTTTTTCTATTACACAATCCCTGGAGTAATGTTACAGGAGGCAATGCTGATATATCTGAATTTAATCAGTGTCCAGCAAAAGGGAATAAACATTTTTTTATACAGTATATAGAGGCTATTTTTTTTTATTTTTATCTCAGGCGACTCACGAAAAGTCATCCCTCCAAAGAAACGGATTAGAACTTTGACCATCTCTAGTGGTCATCAGATATGGATACACAAAGACATAGTGGAAAAATAAATACACTGATAATCACCTAGCTCGTAATACACAACCTATGGCACTAGCCATTCATCTGTTGCTGTGGTCCCACCTATGGACAAATATACCACAGACAGTGACAGATTAATTAGGTTAACACAGGGGATATATTTGGATATAGTTATATTCCTTCTTAGACGCCGCTTTTCTAATGTAATCAAATCTAAATGAGATAGCCTCTCATAAATCAGATTTTCTACCCTTTTATTAATTTGGTGGCTCTTCTCTGTTTCATACAGGCATACCCCACATTAACGTACGCAATGGGTCCAGAGCATGTATGTAAAGCGAAAATGTACTTAAAGTGAATCACAGGTACAGGTAGGGAAATGGTATTGCTGTTCAGGACATGCTGACAGGCGCATGCACGAGCTGCCGTTTGCCTATTGGGTGAGGGGAATCAGCGCATCACACTACTACGGCGGTCTGTAGGGCAGAATAAGTGTCCGTACTCTCGAAGTGAGCGTACGGACACAGAGGTATGGGGCTATTAAAAATATGTCCTTACTCGCGAGTGTACTTAAAGTGAGTGTCCTTAAACCGGGGTATGCCTGTAATGTGATTTTTATGGAGTGGTGCCCAAAACTGTACTCCATATTCAAGGTGTACTTACTAATGCTTTATAGAGGGGCATAATTATGTTTACTTCCCTTCCATCCATTGCCCATTTAATGCAAGATAAGATCGTGTTTGCCTTTGCAGCTACTGCATGACATTCGACCTGATTGCTAAGCCTGCTGTCTACAAGCACTCCTAAATCCTTCTCCATCAAGGATTCCCCCAATTTATCCCCATTTAATTTGTGTCGTCTGTTTATTCTTGTTTCCTACATGCATAACCTTACATTTATCTGTATTAAACCTCATTTGCCATTTACCTGTCCTAGTTTCCAGTCTTTCTGGAGAGAAATTACATCCTGCTCTGATTTTACTACCTTACACAATTTGGTGTCATCAGCAATGATGGAGACTTTGCTCTCTATGACAACCTCAAGGTCATTAATAAATAAGTTAAATACAGGGGTCCCAGTACCAATCCCTGAGTTACTCCACTCACAACTTTATCCCAACCTGAAAAAGTTCTATTTACGACAACTCTCTGTCGTCTATCCTTCAACCAGTTTTTAATCCAAGTGCAAATATTTTTACAGAGTCCAATTTTCTTTATTTTGTACACTAACCTCTTGTGTGGAACTGTATCAAAAGCCTTTGCAAAATCTAAGTAAACCACATCAACTGCATTACCCTGGTCTAAATTCCTACTTACCTCCTCAAAGAAACAAATAAGGTTAGTTTGGCACGACCTATCCATGCTGACTATTACTAAAAAAAATTGTTATTCATTAGGTATTCCTGAATATTATCCTGTACTAAATCTTCAAGTAGCTTCCCCACTATTGATGTTAGGCTCTCAGGTCTGTAATTCCCTGGTTATGATCCAGCTCCCCTTTTAAATATAGGCGCTACGTCTGATTTACTTTAATTTTATCAAGCCACCTTTTCTTAAAGTTAGCCAATTGTTTGTTAATATAGACATTGTGGCTTCCTTCTGTGGAACTATTATTGCAATTGATTCTTCCCTGGTAAATACAAAAGCAAAGAATGTTTTTAATACCGCTGCTTTTTCCTTATCTCCAATAAATTGCATGCTCATCTCACATCGAAAGTGTCCTATATTTTCATTTCTATAATTTTTTTGTTAGTAAGGTACTTAAATAACTTTTTAAGGTTGATCTTACTTTCTATTTTAATCCTTTTTTTGCTACTTTGATTGCCCTTTTTGTAACTTTTGTTACATTCCTTATAATTCTGATACGATGCCTCTCCGTCCCTTCTGCATGCATGCAGATGGGAAAAAGCAGGCACCAACAGCACAGGATCAAAAAGTACATAAAGAATTCCAACGAGAGCTAGTTCCCATAAAAAAAATAGTTTAATGGATTCTACAAGAAAAAATATAACAGCATTTGCTATTTTTCTCCGTCCCTTCTGACTTTAAGAATCTAAATGACTGCCTCTTCTTTTCCATTTTCTCCCCTACTTGTTTATTTAGCCACATTGATTTAGACTGTTTTATTTTATATTTATTACCCAAGTGCATACTGATAAGTGTGATTTTCTAATGATGGTTTTTTTTTTTTTAATCACAAATTTTTTATTGAAGTTTTCAAATTTGAGGTACAGAACAAAGAATGACCGGGGTAAATCATAATACCACAACATTAGGAACCATAATTTGGAACAAACAGGAGACAACACATTGTTTGGTTCATGCTGTCACGGCAACAGATTGCCATATCTACCGTCCTAACAATGGAGTCCCCTAACACCACAACCTTTCTTGGTCTGTGATTTCCTCTGTCCTGGAAGAACTATTTATCTGGCTGCTAGTGGAATCGGTCTCCTACAGCCTTGCCATTCCTGACCTGACACTCCCAATATCTTCACTCAATCTGACAAATCTATTGGGATGGGTCAGGTCAGAACTTACTTGCCGCTTCCCCTTAAGAGGCTACGGCCCCAGTGCGCTGCATGCACGCCTGCGAGGCTGAATCGCCCGGGGGCATGGTCTAGCGCTCCGTCACGAGTCCTGATCTCAATTCTCTTGAGTGCAGGTGTTTCTGTCTGCGCAGCGGGCCCGGCCCCATTGTTGGGCGGCTCTTGTCCCTGCGGCGTCCGCCACAACGGGCACTGCAGTAGCCAGTGGGGACCTGGCCTACCTGTTACCCACCTGCCTTCCTGTTCCTATTCCTCAGTCACACGTCCACCTTCTGCACCACGAGTCTCAGCCAGGGCCTGCTCTGTGAGCACTAAACTCCTTTCAAGATTGTCAATGTCCCTCAACATTGCAAATTGCCCCTTCAGATTGTGGGAATTAATCTTTAAAGAAACAATGTAACATTGTCTTCTCTATCTTTGTAACAGATTAACTTGAGATAAAATGCCCACTTAAAGCAGCACTACATGTTGCAGTTTGTTTATTTTTATTTTTCAGTTATAAGATTGAAGCAGGGGATCACTGCAGGTATACACTCCAACCGGGCTTGTTGGGGCTTACATAATGGTGGCCTTCAATGTCCCACGTCATGTGGGCCAATAGGAAACGGCGACGTCATCCCTTGCAGCTTCCAATTGGACCATGTGACCAGGACCTTTAAATGTGGAGATGCAGACACCCCCTATGCAGATAAGTATCCCGGCAAGCAGGGGGTCCCGAGGCTGATATAAACGCAGTTCAGCTCCGAAGACCCTCTGCTTCAATCATAACTAAAATAAATAAATACACATACTGCAACTTGTAATACTACTTTTCCACAAACAGTAACTTCTATTACAGTGTACAAAGAAACAATCGATACAAAAAAGTCATGTTTTGTTGTCACATCAGCCAATTGATGACAGTTGTGTATTTGCAGAATAACAAAACAGGAGATATAAATTATATAGCATTTCCTCTAATTGTTTTGGGCTCTGTAAATTTATAATCAACTCCCTAATAAGGGTAATCTTGTCATAGAGAAATATAAATAAAACAATAGCGCAGTTAATCCCACTCTATACTGTATAAATGGCCAGATTAACTAAATATTAGAGGAGCCACAAACAATACTTAATAAATCTGGGTCATAGTCCAACAGTGTCAATTCATTCAAATTGATTCAGTGTATACTGTAACACTATCTTAAAACATTGATTCACCGATATGAAATCATTGTACTTACGACTTAAAGTCCCATTAGGCTTGACTGAGTCTACTGTAGTTCAAACACAAAACACCAGGCCTAGCACAATTATTACTTCTACTTGTAAATAGCTCTCTCACCTCACCTTGCTCAACTCGTTTGGGTTACATTTTCACAGCCACAGTTGAACAACAGATACTGTATAGTAGATCATCGTCGTTTTGTAAAAATGTTAAATTGTAGCTGTTAGTCCTGGAAAAGTGCAGATTCATTCATTATAGTTTACCTGTTAAAGCTGCAGTTCAAGCTGCCGTTTAAAAAAAAAAAAAATCCTATTCAATATGTGCATCAATACAATCTGCACACTGACAAGTGATTAGCTAAATTGCAGACCAATCCATTCTCCTGTAATCTATCGTTTGCTCTGGTTATTTAATTCAGTTCTTGCACAGCATTGTGGGCAATGTAGTTCCAAGAATATAATTGACTGGGCAGTTACTAGATACAATTGGTGCACTGCTAGAGAGAGGGCGGGGCTCAAGAGCCAGAGCCTATCAGAAGGGGAAGGGGCTGTCACTTTGTAAAGGCTTCCTACATTAGAAACATTAATAATGTCTTTAAAACATTTTTTTTTAAATGCTACCAGTATTTTCTCATAGTACAGAACTGATTTATTTAAATTAAAAAAAAAAAAAACGTAGGATAATGCTTGAACTGTTAAAACAGGTTAAAAAAAATCAAATGGCGATTAGCATAGATTGCTACTTTTAAATAGGAACCCTCAACCAGTTCATCTTTTCTCTCCCAAACTAATTTGAGATGCTGGACTGGCTGGGCCTGTTCATGTGATCCAGAGCCAGGTGACAAGCCTAAGCTGGGCTAAGACTGGTCTCAAATACAGACCCTATCTAGATCATTAATATGTCTCCAAAAGGATTAGTGGTTACAAATATATAAATATATACGTAGATCATTTCTCAAGTAAATTTACACTTATATGGCTTAGATTCTCTTAATTTGGGTTATTTAACAGAACTTTTTGGCGTAAATTGTGTGCACGGTTCATCTCTGTAAAGTCTCTTTATTGGTAAATCCTCATCCTGTAAAACAATGTTCCAATATATTTTGTCATTGGTTTCAATTCCTCCACAATGAGCACCATATTCGCTAACAAAGCAAATTGTTGGAGGGTTGGATCTAGTCGTTTTTAGATAGTGATTCCCTGTCAGTATTAATAGCTCTTTTATAGCCCTTTATAATACTGCTTTTTGTATAACCCCTCTCTTTAAATCTACATGCAAACTCTTTGGTTTTTGCTTCAAACCATTCCCTTGCTGAGAAATGTCTGTTATGCTTTCCATATTGAAATGCTCTACTATTCAGAAAATGTTCAATAGCTGTAAGACCAGAAGAATGAGGGATTGATGTATAGCCATTCCACATCAAGAGTCACTAATAATGCATCTGATCTTAACTTTTTATATCATTTAATCTTTTTAAAACATCTGCAGTGTCCCATACAATGATAATGTAAATAAAAAGGGTCTTAGGATAATGTCTATATAGTGACTCACATTCTCAGTGACACTACCTATCCCGGAAACAATCGGAGTACCTGGTGGACATCTGATGAATTTGGGATTTTGTGGCTTGGTATTCTCATTAAAAAAAAAACTTTCATTCTAAAGCATTAATTTGTCACAAAAAGCTTTCTCCAAAATCTTAGCAAGATTTGTATTTTATTTCTTCAGTGGAGTGTGTGTGTGTGTATGTGTGTCTAAATACAACTGTATGCTCATCTGCATGTCTTAGGCAGGTCTGCAACCCCGCCTATCACCATTATCACCCAGCACTTCCACTGCAGCAAGGGATTCTGGGAAATGACATGCAATTGAGCACACAGTGCCACTTTTTGCTCCAAAAACCATTTTTAACATGGTTCCCTATAGGCTTAAGCTTGCTGCATGGTCACAGCTTTGAGCACAGCCAGGGTTAAGGTGCATATCCAGAAAACCACCCACAGACAGCTGTTTCGACCTTAATGGGTCTCATCAGTGTGGGGTTGATTAACTGGGTATGCAAAGAAGCTATGGGATAGGGTATACCATAATACTGAGTAAAGTTATGGTGAGTAAAAAAAGTGACAAAAACCCTCCACAGGAAAGCAAATATGCAAATACAACTGTATGCTCATCTGCATGTCTTAGGCAGGTCTGCAACCCCACCTTTCACCATTATCACCCAGCATACAGCACTTCCACTGCAGCAAGGGATTCTGGGAAATGACATGCAAATGAGCACGCAGTGCCACTTTTTGCTACAAAAACCATTTTTAACATGGTTCCCTATAGGCTTAAGCTTGCTGCATGGTCACAGCTTTGAGCACAGCCAGGGTTAAGGTGCATACCCAGAAAACCACCCACAGACAGCTTTTTTTTTTTTTTTTCCCCTCCTGAGAGGGTTGGGGGGTACCCGCCCCTCTCGTTCATCAGATCCCAATCCACTTCAGTGGTTCGGGTGCATGCCCTTGGACTGTCCAACCGAAGTCAGAGCCACCCTCAGAACGGGTTCCCTGAAGATTTCAGCCCGAAAGACTAGGTCTCCAGGGACATTGATGCCTTCCTCCGTTAGGATTCAGGACATCCGTCTCTTCCTCCCTCTGGCCCGAGGCCCGCAGACAGCTGTTTTGACCTTAATGGGTCTCATCAGTGTGGGGTTGATTAACTGGGTATGCAAAGAAGCTATGGGATAGGGTATACCATAATACTGAGTTAAGTTATGGTGAGTAAAAAAAGTGACAAAAACCCTCCACAGGAAAGTAAATATGCAAATACAACTGTATGCTCATCTGCATGTCTTAGGCAGGTCTGCAACCCCACCTTTATATATATATATATATATATATATATATATATATATATATATATATATATATATATATATATATATATATATATATATATATATATATATATATATATATATATATATATATATATATTTATATATATATATATATTTTATATATATATATATATATATATATATATATATATTATATATGTAACGGTATTTCTGAACCGGCCTGACCCACCCAATCTCACATTGGCCCCTGTGGTCTAACCGGCCCCCATTACAGTGTGGTAGTGTCTGGTGGTGCACCTGTTGGCTACAAGACTCCTGAGTCTCCCGCATGATGGTGTGTGGGGATGACCCGTCCAGACAGGCAGCTGAGGTAGTGTGCTGAGTCTCACCTAGTTCCAGTGCAGCGCCTCCACCTCATCAGGGTCCCTGCATCCGCATGGGGATGATCCTGTTGAGGAACTCCTCCGTGGTGCTCTTCTCTGTACATTCATTCCACACATGTACACGAGAGGTTTTGTGATTGAGAACATCTTTATTGCCTGAGTGGGCTAGCTGCCCCTCGCAGTAGATATCTAGCCACTCATGTTCAGTCAGTGCCTCCCTTTAAAAGGTGTATCTCTCCTTAGATATGGATTCCCTATCCCCGCAGGGATCACTGCCCTGTGCCAGGTCCCTGGACACAGTCTCCTCTTCAGTTACTATAACATAACTAGAACTCTCAGTAACTCAGGCTAGTACTAGAACTTGAACTCCTGCCAGAACTCCTCCTCCTCTTAGCAGAACTGGACGCAGATCTAACTTTGGACTCAGTGCTGTGCCTTATGTACACTCTGGAAGCTGACACACCTCTGACATCACTAACCATGGAGTCAGAGCATGTGACTACTCCCATCCATACACAGGGCACCCCACCAGGGTGTGAGGGCAAACCTCCATAATTACTGCTGGCATGCCCACAACTTACCAGGCCTTACTGTCAGCAGGAGAGATGACTGTAGCCATTTTACATGACCGCTACATTCTCCCCCTGGTGAATCCCATTGTCCTCGCTGGGACCTAAATTTGTATACCCTTTTCCAGGAAGCACTGAAATACAACACATAATTAGGTTAACTTCACATACAAATTTCCATAATATCATAACAAAATGTCTACAGTACATTCCGCCAAGCCCGCCCCGACCAGCAGCCACGAACCCGCGTAATGTATTAGTACCCCCTAAAAATAGTGACTCGGGTCAGGTTTCTTGACCTCTCTACCGCCCATGTCTATGACCGTGACGTGATAGTGCCTAGGCAGTCCCCTCTCAGGCCTATATGTCACCCTGTGTTTATAAATGTTTCTACCAATGCCCCATACACGCACTCTATGCTCTATCCGTTCCTCGGCCTTCTTCCCTACTACTGCACTTCCCCTTCCTACTAAATGCATTTCAATGGCCTCCCTAAGCCACCTATCTCTGTTTTCCTCTATTTCGTCCATAAGAGGCTCAGGGACATACGGGTACTCCAACCCGTGGGATGATTTATACCGAGCCATTATGGTCCGCTCAGCCCTACTTATCCTAGTCAGGTCAGCCTTACCTGCCCTCCCAGGTAACACCCATGATAGGGGCTCATCAGGGTCCACGGGGTCTGATAGGATACTAGGACCCATGGGTTCTATCTCCCTATGCTCAATCTGCAGCCACCGCTCTTGCAACTCTCTGTCCCTCTGCTCAGGTGTAAACTCTCCCACAGCCCACCAGTAATCCACTACATCTTCTCGCCGGATGAGGAACCGAGTGCGGTCCATCCAGGCGGAGTATCCTTCGAATAGTGGGGCCCACCAACGGTTCTCTCTAAATTTATTTGACCCCCCTGACTCTCTATCATCATCCAGAGAAAATACCCCCGACGACCGTGCCGATCGCGGTAGAAACCACCTGGAGGATCCCGGGGCCTTCTTCACCGGTTCAGGAACTGCAGGGGGCAACCACCGGCCTACCGCGGCCACTCTCAACTCTCCCCCTCCCCTAGAATCGCCCTCCGTAGCGCCACTGCGCTGTCTTTCCCCAGTCCGTCTCTCCTCCCCCCCCGAAGGTATGTCCATGAGTTCCAGGCTAGGCGGGGATCCCGTGGAACAGGTGACAGGGGCAGGGGCTTTATCTAGGCCAGGGGATGGGGCATAGGGGCGAGTGATAGGACCCCACGGGGTTACGACCCGTTCCTGGCTGTCCGTAGACTGGTCCAATGAGGATATCTCACCCTCCTCAGTCCTCGGATCGCCGATCCAACTTCTGGGCCTTGGAGGTGATCGGGGACCTTCCCCCGATCGCCGAAGCGTCTCTGCTTTGTTCCCAGCGGTTCCGCTGTCGCCACCGGAAGTGATGTCCTCCCCGGAACCGGAAACACAGTCATCGCGGGTTGGACCCCCATTCGGGATCTCTTCTTCGATGACGAAATCCGGAAGCTCCGCCGTCGTCTTCACCGGAAGTGATGCCGTCTCTCCACGTGCGCCTCGGGCCTGGCACGGCCCTTCTGCTCCTACACCGTCTGCTGGGGCAAGGTAAGTGAAGGGACTCCTCTTACCCGTCCGCAGGGGTGCCGGCGTCTCTCGTCCGTCGCCGCCACGTTCTGAGGCGGAGGGACTCCGTCTCTCGGCTCGCCGATCTGCGGGGGACGTTCTGTCTTTCTGACAGCTGCCACTCACCCCACGGGGTGTCGTCCGTCCTGGGTCCCTCTGGGATCCCGATTTCGCCGCCGCTAGTTCACGGAGGTCCTCATCTGAGTAATCTCCCTTCCCGGATCTCGGGGTCGCCGAGCGTGGCGAAATTCTTGTCTCTGCACGGTCGGGGAGTGACCCGACCGCCTCGGTCGCTACTGACCCAGCCGACATGGTCGACTCCAGTCCCCTTTCTCCGGGACTCGCACGGTTGAGCCATAGTGCGCCAGGGGACTCGGCGGAGCGCTTAGCCATGTCCCCCGGGGGGTCAGCAGGTTGAATGGGTATAAATGTGGGCATGGGCCACAGATATAATGTCCCGCAATGTGGGCAACGTGCCGCCGTGTTGACAGTGCCTCCGGGCAGCCCGCATTGTAGGCAGAGCCCGACCACCGTCTCGGTGTTAGCCACCCTTACTACTAGTAGCCCACCGGGTACTGAGTAGGGCTGGGTGGAGACCAATAGTTCCCACAGCGGAGGGGCAGGCCATTCTCTTTGTGGGGACCACTTTCAGTGTGGGTCTCTCCAGGTCAGTGGTTCCTCGTGACTGACCGGTAGAAGCTTCTGGGCCAGCCACTTCCTGCTTCGGCTCCTCCTTCCGCTGACATAGCTGGAACCCGCCCCCAGGGGTTGCAATTATGGACGGATCCCACAGGGGAATATCATGCCCCTTAATTAAGGCCGCGCCTCTCTCAGTCCTGGTGGGCGCGGTCTGCGTTTTCGCGCCAGTTTCCTCCTCAGAGCTGGATTCTTTTCCCGCGGCTAGTTCCCGCCTTCTCCTTGCAGCAGCTTTGCGTGCAAAATATCCCTCTTTCTTGCAAATCATTTCCGCGGCCGGAACTACTTTTTGTAGTGGCGCCGTCTGGATATCAGTCCCTGGGCCCAGTGGGTGCATTCCCACAGGCCATAGTTGAAAGTCACTCCCCCTGGTGGAAATCAGGGGAGGGTCCCATAGACTAAGCGGTTGACTCAGCACCGGGGCCGAGTGAGTCACTGTCCATGAAGGCGCAGCCATAGCCTTCGCGCCATGCCCCCCATCAGGGCGGGGCTCTGCTGTTCGCGCCATTCCCGGCCAGCTCTTTGCAAGTTCTGCATCAGCCATTTTCTCTGTGACTGTCCCATGCGGTTTCCCTAGCAAGCGGGAACCGCCATTTTGGTTGGCTTTTAAGCCCAAAAAGTCAGTTTGTTTGCTCTCCTCGCGGGGTTCTCCCCCAATTATTACAATTTCTTCACACTCTTCAAGGGTGGCCCCTCGGTGTCCCAGACAGGATAAAAACGGGGCAGCCACGGCCTTCGCTCCGCTCCAGAGCAGATTGGTTAACGATAACTCGGCGACAGTTTGCTCTTCAGTGGGGCGCACGCCACGGGTGCCTTCCCCATCAGCCTCTGGTCGCCATTTTGTGTTCTCCGCACCACGCGGATCCTCCATTCTCTCGTAACAGTTATCGTACATGGGGCTCCGCTCTGCGGGGCAGCCTCCACATCAGTACAATAAAGATTGCTCAGATGCACCACCACATGTGTACCTGATCTAGGCTGGACTCATGTTGCACTACCTCAGGCTAGGCTCACTCTCTCAGTGTCTGCTGTGACTCCTTCCTCCCAGTCTGTGCTCCCTATGGTAAGTGTCTGGAATGGGCTAGGTACTCTGGCTCTGCCATGCAGTACTTGGGGCGTCTACCTCTCTTGGTCAGCCTAGCGCAGACCCTCTCCAGGATTCCTGACCACGTTACAGGCTATCCCTTTAGGCGTCCTACCAACTAGCACTGCCTCAAGGTGACTCGGTCAGCTATAGCCCGGCTCCAAACCCCTCACTCCTTTCAGGCCCCTAGGTTGTCCTTGCGAACTGACAATATCCCGTCAGCCCCCTGACCACCCCTAGGTCCGTCCCTACGCAGCACAGAGTGGCAGCAGACTCTCTCCCTGTTTCCCAGTGTGCCTAGCTAGAGCCTGTCCTGATGACAGATCTGATCTCAGCAGCTCGCCTCCAAATGTAACGGTATTTCTGAACCGGCCTGACCCACCCAATCTCACATTGGCCCCTGTGGTCTAACCGGCCCCCATTACAGTGTGGTAGTGTCTGGTGCTGCACCTGTTGGCTACAGGACTCCTGAGTCTCCCGCATGATGGTGTGTGGGGATGACCCGTCCAGACAGGCAGCTGAGGTAGTGTGCTGAGTCTCACCTAGTTCCAGTGCAGCGCCTCCACCTCATCAGGGTCCCTGCATCCGCATGGGGATGATCCTGTTGAGGAACTCCTCCGTGGTGCTCCTCTCTGTACATTCATTCCACACATGTACACGAAAGGTTTTGTGATTGAGAACATCTTTATTGCCTGAGTGGGCTAGCTGCCCCTCGCAGTAGATATCTAGCCACTCATGTTCAGTCAGTGCCTCCCTTTAAAAGGTGTATCTCTCCTTAGATATGGATTCCCTATCCCCGCAGGGATCACTGCCCTGTGCCAGGTTCCTGGACACAGTCTCCTCTTCAGTTACTATAACATAACTAGAACTCTCAGTAACTCAGGCTAGTACTAGAACTTGAACTCCTGCCAGAACTCCTCCTCCTCTTAGCAGAACTGGACGCAGATCTAACTTTGGACTCAGTGCTGTGCCTTATGTACACTCTGGAAGCTGACACACCTCTGACATCACTAACCATGGAGTCAGAGCATGTGACTACTCCCATCCATACACAGGGCACCCCACCAGGGTGTGAGGGCAAACCTCCATAATTACTGCTGGCATGCCCACAACTTACCAGGCCTTACTGTCAGCAGGAGAGATGACTGTAGCCATTTTACATGACCGCTACATATATATATATATATATATATATATATATATATATATATATATATATATAATTTCTTGGCATAAGCTGCCTAGCTATATAGTAATGAGCCAGATTAATTGAAAGCAGGCCCTGGTCTATTGCAACATTGTGTAAGCATATACAGGCATACCCCGGTTTAAGGACACTCACTTTAAGTACACTCGCGAGTAAGTACATTTCGCTCAATAGGCAAACAGCAGCTCACGCATGCGCCTGTCAGCACGTCCAGAACAGCAATACTGGATCGCTACCTGTACCGAAGCTGTGCACAAGCGGGGAGGCTATAGAGCCTGTTACACATGCGTTATTTACATCAGTTATGCACGTATATGACGATTGCAGTACAGTACTTGCATCAAAAGTGGGGAAAAGGGAGTACTTCACTTTAAGTACATTTTCACTTTACATACATGCTCCGGTCCCATTGCGTATGTTAATGCGGGGTATGCCTGTACATTGCTAAATTGTCATATAGAAAGATATCACCTTTCCTACATACACTTTCCTTTTTTTTGTCTTCTATGTACAGTATACATGGCCTGACAATTATGTTGCAGTTCATTTCATTCATTGCTTTATCTTTCCCCCCCTCTTTTACTGGTACATATGGAAGGTATTGTTCAGTTTACGAGTTGCTTTGCTGTGGCAATGTTTTAGGTTGCCTAATAAAGATGGTATTAAAGAAGTTTCCATATAATGCTAACACTTGCATTACATTCAACTAATCTCTACCACTTTGGTATTTACTTTTAAAACTGATAACACACAGGTTACTTGAACACTATGGTTCATGGTCTGGCATGTTCAGAAGTAGCTAAATGAAATGTGAGGAAAAAACCCTGTTTTCTATTGCAAATCACATCTTCCAAACGGCTTCTATAAAAAGTGCCAACCCGCACGGTTTAACGGTCAAAACAGCCTGTCTGCACTTGCTTTAGAAGCGGAATGACCAGAGAAGGTGCTAACTCCATCTCCAGTCTGACATATGGGTTTTGCTCTCTCAGCCAAACCCATATTTCAGGCTCTGGCTGTAAATCGTAATACCAATCTCGCCACCATTGAGGTGGCGTGAAAAAATTGTGCGTTTTTAGAAGCGGTTTCCATAACGGAGCTATGTAAATTGTAGTTTTTGTCAAAAATGCTAGTTGAAGGCTTTTTTGACAAACTGATCGGATTGGCAGAGACAGAGTGAAACCGCTTCCTAAAAAAAAAAGCCTTTTAGACACAGATTGGGTATGCGAGAAGAGCTTACAGAATAGCAAAGTACGCCAGTTCACTTCTAAAGGGCACTTTACAAGCGGTTTGTCACACTTTGCAGCTACTAAAATAGGCCCCTATGAGTAGGGTTGCCAGGTGTCAGGATTTGAACCGGACAGCCCGGTATTTGGTTACTCTGTCCGGTAAAAAATGAGAGATAATACTGGACATGTATGTGTGCAGGGGGAGAGGGGGACATGTACAGCAGGGCCCTGGGTATACGGTGCGTTCCGTTCCATGGGCCCGCCGTATAGTGAAAATCGGCGGAAAGCGGATACGGCGATTTTCAGGGATTTTACATGCACAGAACGGCGTTTTCGCTGTTCTGCGCATGCGCGGCCTATGGTCTGCGCCCGCAAACTACGGTAAGCGCGCGCAAACAGCGGTCTGCGTATGCACGCCGGGCGCAACCGCCCATTCTGCGCATGCGCGACCCGAAATCAAAGATGGCGGCCCCCTTCTCGGTGCCGCCGTATATCAGCGGATCGCCGGAAAACGGGGCGCCGAGAAGCGGGGCCCTGCTGTATGTGTGCGTTATTACCTCTCCAGACTTAGTAACCAATTGCGGGATTTCTCCTGAGAAGGGATAGAGCTAGGCTGCTGCTGCTAGGGGGCTTGGCCGCTTCCTCCATATCCTGATTGGCTCCTGTTGTGTAATGCAGCCAATTAGAAGGAGGTGGCAGGAGCCTGGGGGTGGGGCCAAATAGTGGAGGAAAAGCATGAAGGAGAGAGAGGTGAGACTGTGTCCCCTGCCTGTGTCCCCGGCCTGTGTGTGTGTGTGTGTGTGTGTGTGTGTGTGTGTGTGTGTGTGTGTGTGTGTGTGTGTGTGTGTGTGTGATTGTACTGGTACTATTTTTGGTGTTTCTTCTCTGGCTGTTCTGTGGGGGTGATAATGACAGGGAGGGGGGGTGACAGAGGATGAAGGGAGGGGGTGACAGAGGATGAAGGGAGGGGGGTGACAGAGGATGAAGGGAGGGGGGATGAGAGAGGATGAAGGGAGGGGGGGATGAGAGAGGATGAAGGGAGGGGGGATGAGAGAGGGATAAAGGGAGGGGGGATGAGAGAGGATGGAGGGGGGGATGAGAGAGGATGAAGGGAGGGGGTGACAGAGGATGAAGGGAGGGGGGTGACAGAGGATGAAGGGAGGGGGGATGAGAGAGGATGAAGGGAGGGGGGGATGAAAGAGGATGAAGGGAGGGGGGGATGAGTGGAGGCAGGGATGGATGAGAGAGGGATGAAGGGAGGGGGGATGAGAGAGGGATAAAGGGAGGGGGGATGAGAGAGGATGGAGGGGGGGATGAGAGAGGATGAAGGGAGGGGGGGTGAGAGAGGATGAAGGGAGGGGGGGTGAGAGAGGATGAACGGAGGGGGGGATGAGAGGATGAAGGGAGGGGGGTGACAGAGGATGAAGGGAGGGGGGGTGACAGAGGATGAAGGGAGGGGGGGATGAGAGGATGAAGGGAGGGGGGGGTGAGAGGATGAAGGGAGGGGGGGTGAGAGGAGGGAGGGGGGTGAGAGGATGAAGGGAGGGGGGGTGACAGAGGATGAAGGGAGGGGGGTGAGAGGATGAAGGGAGGGGGGATGAGAGAGGATGAAGGGAGGGGGATGAGAGGATGAAGGGATGAGAGAGGATGAAGGGAGGGGGGTATGAGAGAGGATGAAGGGAGGGGGGGTGACAGAGGATGAAGGGAGGGGGGGTGAGAGGATGAAGGGAGGGGGGGGTGGGAGAGGATGAAGGGAGGGGGGATGAGAGAGGATGAAGGGAGGGGGGGATGAGAGAGGATGAAGGGAGGGGGGGATGAGAGAGGATGAAGGGAGGGGGGATGAGAGAGGATGAAGGGAGGGGGGATGAGAGAGGATGAAGGGAGGGGGGATGAGAGAGGATGAAGGGAGGGGGGGATGAGAGAGGATGAAGGGAGGGGGGATGAGAGAGGATGAAGGGAGGGGGGGATGAGAGGATGAAGGGAGGGGGAGAGGATTAGGGGAGTGAGGATGAGGAGGGGTGCATTATTGATCGCCATGGGCCTGTATGACTACTGAAGGGAAGCTGAGCCCTCACCTTGACAAAGACTGCTTGGCAGTCGAAACGTTGGTTCTATTGCTGAATACATTGTCTATACAGAAGCCCGTGTGCCTGGATCCTTCTTCCTTCATGTGATTCCTTTTGGATTTTTCAGGACAATCCCTTCCATCCGTGAGCACCGGCAGGTGATCTTTTTTGCATACAGAGGAATCGTGTGCCAGACAGCCACTCTATTTGACCCTGTATGACTACAGGTCAGTTATTTATAAATGATCTGACCATTACATAATTTGTTCTAAATTTCACTCCAAGCATGCACCAGTTTGCACTATTTCTTATTCATTTCCTAAAAAAAAATCCTCGGAAGGGCGCTCCCTCCCACTCCCTCCCTCCCAAGACTCCTCCCCAGATTTTTTACGAAACAGAATATAAAGTGGTGCAAATTGGTGAATACTTGGAGTGAAATTTGGAAAAAATTACGTAACAGTCAGGTCATTTATAAATAACATTCTTCCTCAGGCTGGTATTATATTGAGCGCTGGTGCGTGTGCGAGGCAATGGTAAATACCTGTCTCCCTATGACAGTTTATCCAGTGCCGACGCGAGCGCACGGCAGACAGCGTTGGCGCGGCACCTGAGTGGAAGTACAAAGAAATTTGTATTTTCGAGCAGCTACCATGCCACGTGACACTGTGAGCCAATCACAGTGTGGCCAACCGTTGTGACTTCATGGTCACGCCTCCTAGCTGTGCGCATTTGGCCTATAGGCAATAAACGCGCACGCCACGTACACGCGCAACACCGTGCGCGCGCCTGCACGTACTATATTACATGCCTCACCAACGATTCTCGCGCGCGTCGCACCTTTCACCATTTTTGGACAATCCACCTGGCAACACTACTCATGACTGGAAAAATATTTCCTGTTAGAATTTGCATTCCAGTGTTTTTGTAAAACTGCAGTAAAACATTTTCAGCTATTGGCATTTAGGAATAATTGGTGAAGTGTACACATATTATTACTGCATTATGACTGTCACGTACGGCACACCTGTGAGCACGTGACCTGCATATGGGACAAGGGTTAATACCCAGCTTTCTAGCTGGCTTACTTTTCACCTTCCGCAAAGATCCCTAAAATGAACAATATTAGCCCTCACCCGTCTCAATATAACATCTGTCGTGAACAGCACACTTGTGAGCACGTGACTTATATCTGCAACCAGGATTAATACACAGGGCTAAACTAGCTGATTCTACAAAAAACATATTGGATTAGCTCTCAAAAAGTAAATGAAAGAAAATGAAAGACTTGTGTTTTTTTCATTTGGTCTCACCAAGTTTCTTCTTTAATGTATCAAAAAAAGCAGCGATACAGAAAAAATCAGCACACACAGGGAGAGGAAAAGTCATCAGACACACACTGTTATATATGCACAATAGAGCAAAGTTTCTAGGCCCCCAGGCTCCTCAGTCATAGATGTTATCCCATGATATCCTATATTTAATATAGCCATCCAGCTAAGTGGTGACCTGTTTGTCACCTCTCTCTGTGATGCACAGGGGATATTTTAAGAATGTAAGAATTTATTTGAGGCTGACAGCCCCGGATCTGGCTCTCGTCCGCAGCCTTGTAAACTATACATATTTCACTTTTAGTGGGCCACAAGTGATAGCCCCCCAATTAAGCCCTTGACCTGTTATAAAAACAACTATTGTATTGTATTGAGTTTCTAACCAACGTTAACCCCTGAAGTACCAGATTGATTCAAATACGTAATATTCCCCGCTATTTTTATTACAGTGACAATCCTCAGGGTTTTCATACTGCTTGTTTCATTCAGTGGTACTTCGGATCATATAAGCTAGCTAAATGTCTCTTAGACAATTTAAAAACCCACCTTTTGGTCTTGTGTAATTCTTTGATATTTCTGCTGATTCATTTCAGTTGTGTCCCCTTTTAGAAGGCTATGCCTTTGACCCTCAAAAATCCCAACATATTTTCCAAAAACAGAATACAGAGGATTCACAGTAAAATATTCGATCAGAATGAATAATAAAATGTCATTAAAAAACTAAACAGTACGCTGAACACGTGAAGAGACATTATTAGCTCATTTGCACAGTGACTGATGCATTCATTCATTAATGACCATTGCAATATAGGGGTTAAATGTTTGCTTGTGAGTCGGCATATATGAGTTTGGAATGTCAACCAGTTCAGGAACAGTTTAGAGGAGACCTTGGTGTTTTGTGATAGGTTCATGGTTAGAACATAAAGTAGCTTTGGGGTAAAAGATAGACTCCCATTTTGCAGCAGCTGCAGAGTTTCATTAAGCAGAACATTCTGCAGAAAAAGGAGCTTGAAGCGTTCCAGTAAATTAATGACAAAATAAGTGTTTAGGGAAACTGAAATAGCAGGGCAAGTTCATTCATGTCAGAGCCACAAGATTCTCACCTACTAAAAGGGTCTGGTTCAGTTCAGTTGAGAACAGAGACAGTGGTTATACATACCGAAGGCTTTTGCTTTTCCCTAGGAAAGTGTACGTCGTTTTTACTTTACAAGTTTCTCTTCTCTGGCGTTTTTGTTTATCGGTGACGACACACATCACTGTGAAATCCTCTAGCAATTTTATCTCGGATAAAGATAAACTTGCGTTTAAATAGTTTTCTTGTGTGGACAATCGTAAAAATTGCTGGTTTGTAATCTTCAAAAATGGGGTTTATGATTTGGATGCAACTTTGATTTTTGTTAAATGGTCTTTTTAAACTTTTTTTTTTAAAGGAAATATAGAGATGGTCTTCCAGGTTTTTCAGGTTGTGGTGCAGTGAAAAACAGAAAGCTTTTGGGATTCGCCTGTTTATCCTACAAGCGAGGAGAGCATACAATCTTGGTTTATTTAAAGAATTGAATTTGTGATGTTACTAAGGCTGAGATTTAGTGAAGATCTATATGACAGTGTTAAAAATTGGGATTGTAGCAATATTTGTCTCTAAGTTTATCGCATTTACTAAGAAATGTATATTCATAAGTGGGTTGCGACATTCAATTTTATTTGCAAACACCCAAAAAAAGCATAGAATATTACTAGCACTACAAAGAAATGTTAACTCGGAAATCTGCGTTAATTAGAGATACCTGTGTGGGGGGGGGGGGGGGGGGGGGCGAGGGTCAAGGGGGATGGGAAGGTTGGAGATATCACACTTTTCTACTATAGGGTTATGTAATAGAATTTCTTACAAAACCCTATAGCAGAAAGTTGTTTAACGCATTTAATGCCTGAGGCTACCAATGCATTGTAAAGGAATGTCCAAAGGGCCATAAGAAAACATAACATCCATATGTGGACATTAGCTTTTAGTTGTCCAAATGGCCAGCCAGTCACGGGTTCAGTGGCGGATTGCCTGGTGGGCCCTGGCTTAGGGCGGCAAAATTCTGGGCCGGCAAAAATGTCCATCCCCGCTCTCGGGTCAATCGGGCCTAATGGGAAGGCACTTACCGGTGGCGGCCGCCTCCTTGCTGCCGCCCTCCTTTCGATTCGCAGCGTCAAATGATGCCACGAACGTCACCATCTCATTGCATCTCATTGCCATGCACACAGATTCCCAGATAGCTCAAACGCCTTGCCATGACGTCGCGTTACCATGGCCGCGTGACGGCTGCGCCATCATTTGATGCTGCGATTAAGGAGGGGGGTGGCAGCAAGGAGGCGGCGCTACAGCTAAGTACCTACGGGCGGTGGATTTTCAAATCCGCCGCTGCCTGGGTTTATCATGACTAGCTGGTCACTTGGGCTTCTAAGGGGTTAATATATTATTAAGTTCAACATTTGTTAATATGATGTATTTGTATCCTCCATTCTAGGTGGATAGTCTTATCTTGCCTATGTCTATAGTGACCATTATATACATAGGGATGTTCAGTCAAACGCCAGCCTGTGATAGGTGAGAAACATTGGCTGCATTATTTAAGCATTAAACGTTGGTAAATACTGCTGTAAAAAGAACTAATTTTTTTTGTCACTATTTACGCAGTGCAATATCACTATTGAGGTTTAGTCAATCTAGACCTGTGCAACTATAATAGCGAGTCAATGATCAGCCGTACTGCAATACATTCTAATATATAATATTATATTATCTCTAACTGTGCATGCTATGTCTTGTATATAATGTATACCCTGTTCACTTATGTAACTGTATTTGTAACCATGTATTATTTGTTATTTTAACTCTATGCCCAGGACATACCTGAAGACGAGAGGTAACTCTCAAAGTATTACTTTCTGGTAAAACATTTTATAAATAAATAAAATATAGCCAGACTGCAGACACCCAAACTGTGAGTGGCAGCTGGGAGTGCAGGGGAGAGAGAGTATCAATGTATTCACTTGGTAGAGTGAGGCAGCTGCCACCCAGATATACATGCTCTTGCGTTTAGTATACAAATGACTGTATAGAGACAGGGGGCAAGTGAATCATTCCCAACAACTGAAGCAAAGAGAGGAGAAGATGACTGGTGGTTTTGAACTGGACCCTTTATTTCAAAGCACTGTTGCCTTAACGCCAAGGACACTGCACCTCATCCCTCATTTTAAAATGACACACGATGTAGCTTCAAAGGCTACAAGGACAGGTCGCTCCATAATGCAAATTGTTAGCTGACATCTGTTCAGTTGCAATCAAGGCTGATCTTTTCCTTCCACTATAGTTACACTACATGAATCCAGGGTCTGTGTCTCGCTCTGTGTGTCGAACTAGTATTGTGGTTGGTTGTAGAGGTGATGCACACTAATTCAAAGTGACACCAGCTGCTCTCCATTGGAGCGAAAGTGTTGGACGTGCCACATTTTGAATATGCACACAAGGCCAGCTAGTACGGATCCCAGGGCAAAGGGTTTTACCTGCCCACTGGGGTTGTTAAGCAGAGAGTGGTCGGGGGGGGGGGGGGCATGAGGAGGGAGGATGGGGGAGATTGGCGGAGGAGGCCCAGCCAGCTGATCATGGAAGTTGTGACCATGTTCTGGTCAGGCCATACTTCTGGTAGTGGTAGAGCCAGCCCCAGGGAGCAGCTGCCCCAGGGTCTGTTGGTGCCCCTGTATTCACACCGTAACATGATCATTTGCCCTATATGTGTTCCTTTATTTGTGTCACACTTCATAGTGGTGCACGGTTGCATGCCGGAGTAACTGGAGTTACTTAGTCTGCCATCATAGTAGGGTATTTACAATTTTTTTGTGCATCACATAAGCCTCCTGATGTGTGTGATATGCAAAGTTGGCACACGAGTGAGGAAATCACACACAATTAACTATTTACATGGGTTTCAAAGTGATCTATAGGATCTGTCAGATGAAATGTCAAACTTTTTTTTCACTTGACTCAGGCTGGTGAGTTTGACCATTAAATATGGGAATGTGTGCAGATATATCCTGCCACAAGAAGAATAGGTGAGAGAGAGGTTCTTCGGCTGAGTACTGTTTTATATATCGCACTCCGGGTTGCCACCTTTTACTGAAGGCCAGCCCGGAGATAAAATTTTTAAATGTAGTGCTTACCTTCTGTGGCGTTGTCTCCAGGCAACCTGTCAATATGGACGCGCAGCGTCAAATGGCGCCGCGTTGCCATTACAACTTAACGCTACGTGGCACCACTACATCACGCGACATCAAGTTAAGATGTCAACAGGACGTCTTATGGCGCTGGGCGTCACACGACGTTACGTTGTCATGAGAACGCGGCACCGCGTGACGTCACGTAGTGTCTTTGTCTTGTCAACCTGCATCACGTGATGCTGTGACGTCATGTTCCCGTTGCCATTTGGCGCCGCGCGGCCACATTGATAGCAGTTGAAAGGGATGATGCCGGGAGGACGCCGAGGATGACGGGAGACAACACCAACCGCCGCCACCAGGAGGCTTACTAGGTCAACCCGTGGCCCGGAGATGTGTGGTCAAACCTGTAGTCTCCGGGTCAAACCCTGAGTGGTGGCAACCCTGATCACACAATGAGCCAGAGGTTTTGTGGCGTGGGAGGAGGGGCAGCTGTTCCTCTCTTTCTCCTCACCCCCCCCCCCCTCCCACACCTCAATCTGTGTCAGTGTGTGTCAGCGAAATTTTAGGTGTGCCCAGGATTTTTCCATCCTTGTATCACATGCACCGTTTGTCACCAAAACTACATGAACATTTTATATATATTTTTGCTTTTGCACATACTGTATAACTCTTATTGGATAGAGAATAGAATCGATTTTTATCGCTACTAAGGTCTGATGCGATCAGACGAAAACTTTTCAGGTCAGTCAGACTTTACTGAATAAGGCCTTAAGGTGGGGAATTGCTAAGCGTTGATGAGCTGTGGCAGCACAGATCTGCGTTAAAAGCTATTGACTTGAATGGCAGTTAACATAGGATAGCGCTGCTACGTCCCATATTGGACCTTTGACAATCTGCACCTTATAAGCGCCTTCCCTTTTCTGGTTGATTTTATATTGATGCTTTTGGCTGAATAGGCCCCTTGGAGTATCAGTTACTCACATTATTGAATGAGTATTAAAGAGAAACTGATTACTGTTTGTTTTGAATTATCAAAGACTAGATTTTTAAAGGTCTGTTTGTCATGTTATTTCCAACAAATAACTGTTTAACCCCCTGATTGCCATGGGCGGCAGTGCTTTAAGGGCCACATTTGCCAAGCCGTACTAAGCCATAAGGAACCTCATGTTATGGTGAGCAGATTTAAAAGTAAAAACTGGCACACATAAAAAATATTATAAAACAAATTAAGTCAAACTGTGCCCCCCCCTTTTTTTTGCCTTTCCACTCTCCCCCCATCCTCTCTCCATCTCCACTCACCCCCCACCTCCCTCTCCATCCTCCTCTCCACCCCACATCCCTCTCCATCCTCTCTCCTCCCCCTCTCCCATCCTCTCCCTTCCCTACTCCTCTCCCTCCATCCTCTCCCCCCAACACTTCCCTCCCTACTCCCCTCTGCATCCTCTCACCCCCCCACTCCCTCTTCATCCCCCCCCCACTCCCTCTCCATCCTCTCTCCCCACCCTCTCTCCCCACCCCCACTCCCTCCCCCCAACTTCCTCTCCATCCTCTCTTCCCACCCCAACTCCTCTCCATCATCTCTCCCCCTTTTACTTTTTTCCCTCTCCCCATCCTCTCTCCTCCCTCTCTCCCATCCCCACTCCCTCCCATCCTCTCTCTACTCCCTCTCCATCCTCTCTCCACTCCCTCTCCATCCACCATACTCTCCATCCTCTCTCACTCCCTCTCCATCCTCTCTCCACCCCACTACCCTCTCCATCCTCTATTCCCACCCACTCCCTCTCCCATCCTCTCTCCCCACCCACTCCCTCTCCATCCTCTCTCCCCACCCCACTCCCTCTCCATCTTTTCTCCCCACCCACTCCTTCTCCATCCTTTCTCCCCACCCACTCCCTCCTCTCTCCCCCCAACTTCCTCTCCATCCTCTCTTCCCACCCCAACTCCCATCTCCATCCTCTCTCCCCCTTTTGCTTTTTTCCCTCTCCCCCATTCTCTCTCCTCCCTTTCCCCCATCCTCTCTCCTCCCTCTCTCCCATCCTCTCTCACCATCCTCTCTCCACTCCCTCTCCATCCTCTCTCTCCACCCCACTCCCTCTCCATCCTCTCTCCCCCCCTCTCTCCACCCCCACTCCCTCTCCATCCTCTCTCTCCACCCCCACTCCCTCTCCATCCTCTCTCTCCACCCCACTCCCTCTCCATCCTCTCTCCCCACCCACTCCCTCACCATCCTCCCACTCCCTCTCCATCCTCTCTCTCCACCCCCACTCCCTCTCCATCCTTTCTCCCACCCCCCACTCCCTCTCCATCCTTTCTCCCCCCCACTCCCTCTCCATCCTTTCTCCCCCCCTCCTTCTCCATTCTTTCTCCCCCCACTCTTTCTCCACCCTCTCTCCCCCCACTCCCTCTCCATCATCTCTCCCCCCCATATATTCACACAAACACTGCACCATATACACACACCAAGCATGCAACATTAGGCCGCGTGTATACTACCGGCGATGGGACGGGTGACATCACCCGTTGCTGTTGCCGCTAGCAAAAGTTATATTTTGTTTTGTGGCGGCAGCGCGGGCGTACTGGCATTTGATTGGTTTAGGGGCTGTCACATGAGGCGACAGCCCTTGAAAAATCAAATATTGCCAGCTACTAAAATTCGCAAAGTCGCTCCGTCGCATTGTCGCCGTCGCGCTTACTATAAGCGCACACGGCGGCGGCGGCAATGCAGTTGTTTTTGGGCGACGTCGCCCGTCGTGGCCTCTATACGCACGGCCTTAGTTTAAAACACATACTATCTACAAATACACATTTATATTCAAAATATACAAACACTAAATATACAACATATACATGCACATAATGCATGAAACACACATACTGTATGCATTACAAATACACACACCAGCACATACCTACCAACACACCCATTTACACTGGGAGAACTCACTACATGTGAAAGGGTCAAGGGAGCCATCTTTTATACCTGGGGTCTGTCCCACTCCTAAGCGCCAGTAATAGGGCAGTACTACTGGAGTGAACCCCCTCCTCCGCCCCCCCCCCCCCCGTCTACCCCCGTCTCCACTCTGGCACATGCTCCAATGGTTCCCAGACTGGCACCTGGAAACCGCAACAAAATAACTTCCCAGTATTGAGGCTCACATGCTCGCCCATGTGCGAGGAGTTTAACCCCAGCACTGCCTGCTCCTTACTAGGACTTATAATACTGGAGCCAGGAAATATATAGCCAGGGGCATATGGCTACATGTGCAAGATGCCAGCATACTCTGCAACATAAGTGACTGTATACCTGTCAAGTTTCACTGATTCTTGAAAAATCAATTTATCTTGCGTTAATGAATGACTTCTGTACTTTAATGGAATCCAATTTGTTATCAAAACAATTATATTTTGGTCGTCTAATTTATTCAGCTCTTGGACATATTTGTAAGTGACATACAGCCACAGGTAATAGAAAAGTATACCGTTCAATGTAATGTTCAATGATGTAATAAATGCAGCCATAGGTGTATATGTATGTGTCTATATATCAAATGGAAATATTACTGTATGCTCATTTGCATGTCTTAGACAGGTCTGCAACCCCGCCTTTCACCATTATCACCCAGCACACAGTGCTTGGTGTTCGTGTGTATTGTATTCTGATC